>NC_092852.1:939760-1012563 GCF_039878825.1 Excalfactoria chinensis
TGGGGTCCTTCTGTCCCAACCTCACCCCCCCCCCCCCCGGAGCCTCTGGCACAGAATGGGGACCCCCCCCCAAATAAAGGATCTATGTCCATGTCCACATCGTACTGCTGGAGGATGGAGGGGGGGGGTCCTGCAGCCCACCACCCCCCCCCACTCCAGAGCCTCATGCACGGAATGGGGACCCCCACACAGCAGATATGGGGGGGCTCCTCCCCACCTCCATCCCATAACTGAGGTTGGGGGGCTTCGCTGCTTCCCCTCCCCCGGCCCTTCAGCACAGATGGGACCCCTAAAGGGGGCTCAGCCCCCCCCCCGCATGTCGGGCCCTTCTCGAAGGGGGGGGGGCTCTGCCGGGACCCCCCCTTGGTTTGGTGTCGTTGGGGGGGGGGGGGTTGGGGGCAGGGAGATGGGGGGGCAACCAGAGGGTGTGGGGGGGGGCAACAAGAGGGGGGGGGCACTCAGCGCGAGGTGGGGAAGGGCTGAATTGGGGGGGGGGGGGGGAGGGGGAGAAGGGCTGTAAAATAGAAATGACCAGGAAGGAAAAAAGAAGCAAAGAAGAAGAAAATAAAAGGGGGGGGGGGGCGGAAAGATGGGGGGGGGGGAAACGCTCCGGAGATGGAGGAGCGATACGGGAACAAAAGGGCTGCGCCGAAATAGATCTGAGAGCGGAGCGGGATCGGGGCGTTCAAAGGCAGCACCGGGGGGGGGGGGGCACAAAGAAGGGGGGGGGGCACAGAGGGGAGCGCTCAGACCCCCCCCCCCCCCCCAAATCCCATCCCGTTTGCGGCCGCGGCGCCATCTGGCGGCTGTAAGGGGTGGGGGGGGAGCGCAGCCCATCGCATCCCCCTCCCCTTAATAAGGTCAGGGTCGGATCTCCCCCCCATTCTGCACCCCCCCCCCCCCCCCCCCCCCAATTCCAAAGTCAGGACCCGCTCCGTCCGTTTGTACAAAGTTTATTTATAACAACGTTCTGTTCTGGTTTAGTTGCAAAGGAATCCAGCAAAAATTATTAAAACGTTCCCCCCCCCCCAACATGAAAAGGATGCGGGGGGGGGGGCTCCTCCTCCTCCTCCTCCTCCTCCTCCTCACCCCCCCAACCAACCCGCCCCCCCCCCACATGCGTGTATTGAGCTCTACTATAAAAGCGAGGTTGGCTCGGGGGGGGGGGGGGTTGTTTCTCCTGTTAAAAAATGTGCAAGGTTTTGGGGGGGGGGTTTGAGGGGGGGGGTGGGGGCTCAGTCCCCATCCTCCTGTAACAGCTGGAGTTGGGGGGGGGGTCAAGCTGTGCAATGGGGGGGGGGGCACAGAAGGGTGTTGCCCCCAATACACTCAACCCCCCCATTGCTGCTGGAGCCCCCCCCCACAACAACAACCTGGAGGTGGGGTTTGGGGGGGGGGTAAAAGAAGAGTTGGGGGGGGGTCCCCGATAGCAAGAAACCTCAAATGAACCCAAGCGGTGCGAGAGGCGGCCGGGGGACGTCCAGGTAATAATACTGCTCACATAGAAAAGTAATAATCCTTCATTTGTACATTTATACAGTGGCTCTCTGCACCCCCCCGGACCCCCCCCACAACCCCCTTTTATTCCCACCCCCCCACCCCCCCAACCCAACACCCCCCCCCCCCTCTTTCCATCCACACACACACATCCAACCCTCTGCCTGCTCCCCCCCCTCCCCACCCCCACACACCGCCCCCCCCCCACACACACACTATGCCAGGGGGTCGGTCAGGTCGTCGTCTGCCCCACGTGCCAGCAGCTCCCGTTTCTCATCGGTGCTGGCCAAGGAGTTTCTGCTGCTGTGAGCTCCCATGTACAGCGTGGCGTACACCGGGTTGGTGAAGTTGGTGGGCTGCAAACATTAGGGGGGGGGGGTATAAATGAGGTCAATGGGCTCATAGAGGCAATGGTACATTGGGTTGGGGGGGGGGTCTTCCCCATAGACTTCAGTGTAACGGCACCATCTGGTGGGGGGGTATAAATGAGGTCAATGGGCTCATAGAGGCAATGGTACATTGGGTTGGGGGGGGGTCTGCCCCATAGACTGGTGGTGGCTGCAATGTAATGGCATCATCTGCTCTAAAAGGGTCAATTCCAACGTGCCCCCCCCCCTCCTGACCCATCTGTGCCCCCTGCCCCATTCACACCCACTGTGTGAGCTTCCCTTCCAGCACCCCAACCTGCACCAAGTCCTCCCCAGCTGTAGGACCCCCACCCAGGTGTAGGACCCCCACCCAGGTGTAGGACCCCCCCCCCCCCCATTAAGTCCCACCTTATCAGGGTCCAGGGCGAAGTCAGCATCCAGCAGCTCTCCCACGTCGTCGTCGGGTTCCCCCTCGTACATTTTATAGGTCGGGTTCCCGATCTCCACATTCATGGCCCCGTTGGTCATCCGTTGGTGTTGGAAGCCCTTGGCGCTGCGTGGGGGCAAAGAACAGGGTCAGGGTGTGTGTGTGGGGGGGGCAAAACCAAAGGGTAAAGCCCCCCCCCCCCCACATCCAACCTCCAAACCCCCCAACCAACCAGTTCCATCTCACTCACCCTTTAATCCTCCACTTGTACCAGGCAAAAGCCACCACGGCCAGCAGGAGCAGCAGCAGCAGGATGGGGATGACGATGGAGGCGGTTCCTGCAGCACAACGGGTGGGTTGGGGGGGTCAGGGGGGGGGCACGGGGCCCAATCCTGGCTGCAGAAGCCACGTCCCGACCCCCCCCCCCCACCCTCCTCCATATCCCCCCCCAACATACGGCTGCTCTGCTGCTCCCCCACGATGAAGTCCTCACAGCGCATCCCCGTCACCTCCAGAGGGCACCTGAGAGCACGGGGAGAGCCGGGGGTTAGAGGGGGCAGGACGGCATGCGGGGGGGGGGGGAGTGAGGGTGGGAAGGGGGGGCACGGAGCGGTGGGAGGGGGCACAGACTGGTACGGGGAGGAGGGGGGGGATGACACAGATCGGGGGCTGTCAGCATCGCTTGGGGGGGTTGGAGGCATCTCCCCTTTGCTTGGCACAGGGGGCCACCCCGCAGCCCCCCCCCCCCCCCCGAAGCCCCCCCCCCTGCTTACAGGCACTCGGGCAGCTGCGTCTTGTCGCTGATGGAGCAGGTGCCGCCGTTCAGGCAGTAGCCGTCGCAGGTCAGGCAGCTGGCTGCCATCTTGCCATCGGGGCAGCTGTGGGGCATGACCCAGGTCAGTGCATGAACACCCAGTGATGCCCCCCCCCGACCCCCCACCCACCCCCACAGCCCTGCCTGCTCCTGGTGCCAGCTCCAGCCCTGGGGCTCTACCGCACCAAAGAGCGCCCTGTGGGTGCCCACCCGTTGCCCCCCACCCATGCAGGCTCCTTCCCATCCCTGCACCCCCAGCCTTTCAGCACAGCACTCACATGCAGGACACCTCCCCGCTCTGCCTGTTGATGTTACATTTGCCCTCCTGGCAGCGGGAGCATTTGTTGTCCTGGCACTGAGAGCCCTCGAACTGCGGTGGGCAGCGGCACTGCTTGCTGCCATCCTTGCTCATCTGGCACACGCCGTTGTTCTCGCAGTAGTCGAAGCATTGCTCTGCGGGGCACACAGGGCTCAGGGTGGGGGGAGAAGGGGAGACAAACCCCCCCCCTCACCCTCCCAAGGTGCCACACTTGGCCGCATTGCTGGCTCATGCTCGGCCACCCTCCTCCTCTGCACAGCTCCCTTGCAGCAGCTCAGCACCCCTAAGGCATAGGACCCCCCCCCCTTTAGCCCCCCACTCACGGTACTGGCAGCGGTCCCCGATGAAGGTGGCAGGGCAGCGGCAGTTGGGTTGGTTGCCCTGGTTGACCGTACAGCTGCCGTTGTTCTGGCAGTAGTTGGTGCACACCTGCTGGTCGCACCGGGACCCCGTGAAGCCGGTGGGGCAGCGGCAGGTGGGCATGCCTGGCAATGAGAGCAATCAGAGCCGTGTGCCTCCATACCTCCCCTATCCCCCCCCCCCCCAACAAGGCTCATGGCCCCACGGCGCTCACCGGATGGGGATGCGGTGCACAGCCCCCCGTTCTGGCAGTAATCAGAGCACTGGTTGATCTGGCACCTCTCCCCGTTGTAACGCGGCTGGCAGCGGCACTTGGCCTGTTTGCGGGCGTTCAGGAAGCAGCTGCCCCCGTTCAAACACACCAGGTCGCACGTGTCGGTGGTGGGCACTGAGGTTGGGGTGGGAGGTGAGCAGGGCTGTCCCACACAGCATCCCCCCTCCCCTCTCCATCCTCTTCCTCATCGCCCCCCCAGCTGCACCTACCAACAGCAGAGGCGGTTGGGGAGGGGATGAGCACGCAGGTGCCGTTGTCCAGGCGCTTGCCATTGGGGCAGGTGCAGACGGGGCCGCTGGGGCTCAGCAGGCAGAGCCACTCACACTTCTTACGGTCACAAGGGTTGGTCACTGCCAGAAAGAAGCACAGAGTGAGGCACAGAGCGAGGCAGAGCTGCCCCACAGCACCCAGTGCCTTCAGGTCACCAGCTGGCAGCTCCCCATTGCGCCCTGGCCAACGTGAACCCCGCACCCAACCAGTTTGGCTCAGCCCCCACTGCTCCCTTCACCCTTTAACCACCCCACGTTGGAATCATTGAGCCCCCAAGGCCTGCACTCACCCTCCGGCTGCTTGTACTGGTGGTAGAGCACCACGTCGGTGGCGTGGTTGAGGCCGGACGTCAGGTTGGTGACGGATTTGTGCCCGAATTTGTGGATCTTGAAGATGCGGTTGTTGATGTAGGTGACCCCATAGATGTAATCCTCAAAGATGTCGATGCTGAAAGGATGGCTCAGCCCTGGGGAAGCGAGGAGAGCACCCGTGAGCTCACACAGAGGAGGCACAGGGGCAGGCAGCACGGCCAGCCAGGCGCTGCCATGGGCAGGGCTGAGAGGCTATAGGTGGGTGCTGGGCTGGGGTCTCCCATCCTATAAGAGGAGGTGGGACCCAACCCAGAACCCGGGGTGTCACCCTTGGACAGGTCAACCCCCCCCTGCTGCTCCCACAGCTCCCTGCTCACCCTTCTTGTTGTCGATGGCCACGACGGGGTCGGTGCCGTTGAGCCGGATGCTGCCGATGACGGACAGCTTGGCGTCAGCCCAGTACAGCCGCTCATTGTGGTAGTCCACAGCCAGGCCTGGTGCACACACAGCCATGATGGGGGGCTCAAAGCCCACCACAAGCCCCCACTGAGCAGCACGGCCACCCACCACTCAGCCAAGCTGAGCTTTCCAAGCACGAGCCGGCCGTGTCCCTCCCACTGCACATCACTGGCACCTCCTGTACCCCCCCTTGTTCACCTGTTGGCCATTGGATGTTGTCTTGCACCAGGGTCTCGCGCAGCGTCCCATCCATTGCGGCCGTCTCGATCTTGGGGTGATTGCCCCAGTCTGACCAGTACATAGTCCTGCAAAGGACGTGGGCAGGTCACTGCCAGCAGGGCAGTAAAGAGGGGACGAGCAGGACAACCCCACAGCCCAGCAGAGGAGAAACCCTCAGCCTTCTCCCAGCACCATCCTAGTGGGGTGAGCCGACCTCAGGTACCTCCCACCCCAACAAAGAGCGCGTCCCTGAGGCACAGGGGAAAGGTCTGTTGGTAAGGAAGCGGGGTGAGGGCAGGATAGAGGGTAAGAGGGAAAGGGCTCGAGTCTCACCCCCTAAGTGGATCAACCACAATGGCATGAGGCTCATCAATCATGCCCGAGATCAGCGTCTTGCGATTCTCGCCTTTCATCTGCGCCACCTCGATGACATCCCGCCCGGAGTCCGTCCAATAGATGTTCCCAGCGACCCAATCAACAGCAATACCCCGCGGCATCTTCAGCCCGGAGATCTGGGGAGGGCAGCAGGAGGAGGTTCAGGGCTGGAGGCTCGGGGTCGGCCACCCCACTGCACATCTCCCCCAGCACGTGGGACCGGAGCTCACGTTCAGGTGGGTGACGCCACCGTCGATCTGGCGCCGGTTGCGGTTGGAGGCGGTGGAGGCAGCAGAGGAGGCGGGCAGCTCGCAGTACGAGATCCTGCCCGTGTGCCAGTTGGTCCAGTAGATCTTGTTGCCCTTGATGTAGATGTCCATGGCGTCGATGCGCACGTTCTCGTCGCCCTGGAAGGCCGGCTCATAGGCAGAGTTGGGGTTGAAGGGGTACATGCTTCTGATCTTGTTGTCGTCCGCAATATAGAGGATCTGGTGCTCCGAACCTGCAGGGGAAGAATAGTTGGTGATGCCAGGGAGCTGCAGTCAACCTGGCTTCATGGCACGGGACTGGGTGCTCAGCATCCCTTTGGGCTGGGGAGGGACGGATGGATGGGACACACTGACAGGGCCAGAATCCCGTCAGGATGGGCAGAGTGAAGGAATAGGAGCTGAGTCCTGCAGCAAGGCACGGTACACCCAGGGTTTGTGCACACCCACAGCCCCTCCTGACCTTCTGCCTTGCACATGTTGTCAGTCTTCATGAAGTTCTTGGCGCAGCTGCAGACGTGGGAGCCCTTGGTGTTGTTGCAGAGCTGGGAGCAGGTCCCGAAGCGCAGGCACTCGTTGACATCTGAGCAGAGGGGAGATGGGGTCAGGGAGCCCAGGAGGTGTCTCCATGCTCAGCCCTGGGGTCTGCATTCGCAGGGCACAGAATCCCCACCGCCCCCCAGGCCCCTCATCTGTGCCCTGAGGACGCCATTCCTGACATCCCAGCTGCTTTGCAGACACAAAGATGCACCCTAAGGGTGAAAAGCAGCCATAAATACGTCCCTCAGCAGCAGGAAATACCTTGACAGGAATTCTTGTCTGGCACCTTCTGGAAACCTCTGCGGCACGTGCAGTACGTGGAGGACTGCGCCTGGATGCACTGGGCCTCATCTCCACACATGGTGGCATTGGTCATGCAGTCATACGACTTGTGCTCTATGGTGGGAGACACGGTCAGCACCCCCATGGCCACCCGGCGCCCCCCAGCCCCCCGCCTGCACCCACCATGAGAGCAGGACTTCTCATCAGAGCCATCCCCGCAGTCGTCAAAGAAGTTGCAGCGGAGGTTGGCGCTGATGCACTTCTTGTTCTCACACAGGAACTCGTTCTTGTCCTGGCTGCAGCTCTTGGGTTTGGCCGTGGGGGACTCTGTGGGAGCACGGGCAGCACTGTGACGCCCTACGGCCCTGGGTGCCCGGCCCCATGCACGTAGCAGGGGGAGAGCAGCGTGGGGAGGGCCTTGCAATGCCGGCAGCTGCCCCCAGCTCTGTGGAAGGAGGAGGCCAAGCCAAGCCCAGCGCCCTGCAGGGAACGGCCCAAGGCCGGCAGCCAGCTTGGTCTGCACTCACCGCAGTCCTTCTCATCGGTGTTGTCTCCACAGTTGTCAATGCCATCGCACTGCCGACCGATCCACAGACATACCCGGTCGTTCTTGCAGCGGAACGGTCTGTTGGGGGGACACTGGAATTTCACTGCACCAGCAAACAGAAACAAACGGTGACGGTGAAAGGAGACGCCATGGCCAGACTGTCACGCTGGTCACGAGCCGCTGCTCGGCCTCTGCCCGATCCCAGGGAGTCCCACAGACGTGAGCGGGCTCCAGAGACTAAAGCAAAGAGACTGAAGCAGACAATCACCCGCTGCTGGCACCACAGCAAGGCATGGCCTCTCTGCCCCACCAGCCCCGTCCTAAACCCCAGCCCCACTCCCACCCATCTGCAAGGCCACTCTCAAGAGGAGCCCGTGGCAGCCGGCAGGCCCCGGCCCTGCCTCCTCCCTGCAGGGTCATGGTGGTGACACAGCACCGGGAGCAGGGAGGCAGCGTCACTCACAGCACTCCTCGGGGTTTTCGTCCGAGTTGTCCCCGCAGTCGTCCTCTCCATCACATTTCCAGGCCAGTGGTTTGCACAGAGTGTTGTTGCACTGGAATTCGTCCAGGGGGCAGGTGCGCACTGTGACAGTGAAGGGAGGACAGTTAGGCCTCAGTTAGGCCGCAAGTAGGCCCGAGTTAGGCCTGAGTCAGGCTCCAGGTAGGCCCGAGTTAGACCGCAGCTAGGCCTGAGTTAGGCCTGAGTCAGGCTCCAGGTAGGCCCGAGTTAGACCGCAGCTAGGCCCGAGTTAGACCGCAGGTAGGCCTGAGTTAGGCCTGAGTCAGGCTCCAGGTAGGCCCGAGTTAGACCGCAGCTAGGCCTGAGTTAGGCCTGAGTCAGGCTCCAGGTAGGCCCGAGTTAGACCGCAGCTAGGCCCGAGTTAGACCGCAGCTAGGCCTGAGTTAGGCCGCAGCTAGGCCTGAGTTAGGCCTGTGTTAGGCCGCACTCAGCCTGCCATGCCCAGGTGCTGCTCTGGTGCTCAGCCCCATCCCCATCCCAGCTGGTGACCCCAGCGCTGCCATTACCTCCAGTGCCACAGTCTTCCTCATCGGTGCCGTCCATGCAGTCGGCATCAGCATCGCAGCGCCAGCGCATGGGGATGCAGTGCCCGTTCTTGCACTGGTACTGGTCGAACTCACAGCGGGGTATGCAGTCTTTCTGCAGTGAAAAATGCAGGGATGGTGGTCAGCAGGGACGGCCCAGGCTGTGGTTGTTTCCTACCCCAGCCCCCAGCTCCTCGCAGCCTTATCCAGGGGCAGGCACTGGGTTGAGGGGTCCCCACCGCCGCCTGAGGGCAGGACGTGGTGCTGCTCCCCTCCCCGGCGCCGTACCTCATCAGATCCATCCGCACAGTCGTGGTCCCCATCGCACTTCCACCTCCCGGCGATGCAGCGGCCATTGGCACACGAGAACTCGCTCTCCGAGCAGGGCCGTGGGGCTGGGGACAGAACACAGGGCAGCCCTGAGCTCGGGCAGCAAGAGCGGCGGCCTCGGGGCAGACAGCACAGCCTGACTGACATTCGCACCCCACGCAGCTGGGGAATGGGGCTGAGCCCCCCCAATGCCCAGAGGTGCAGCACCAGGAAACGCTGGGAGAGCAGAAGCCAACAGGGGGTGTTTGGGAGCAGAAGGGGGTACAGTCAGAGTGTCAGAGGGGCACGGGTTGCGGGGCCAAGGCTGAGCCATGCGTGGGCCCTGGTGGTGCCGGGGAGGAGGGTCGGAGCCGTCCCAGCTGCGGTGGAGATGCTGCTGCTGCTGATCTGCAAATCCACCGGGCTTGGGCCGGTCCCAGCCCCTCTGCCCTCACGTGGAACTGAACGTCTTCATTTCATTTGCAAAGAGACTGTACATGGAATTAAAAAGATTTTGGCAGGAACCTACCTCTGAGCGCCCCGTAACGACAGTGTGAAAATGGAAAAAAAAAAAACATAAGATGAAGTGAAATGGCACCAACTCAAAAAACACGACGTGAAAACAACGGAAAAGAAAGAAAAAAAATATCACGCTCTGGAGGCTGCAGGGAAACAGAGAAACGTGGGCGACCGCGTTGGCACAATGAGGGGCTGCGTCTGCAGGGCTGTCTGCCAGCCCCATCGCCAGCCCAAGGCAGCAGGGAGGGGACGGGGGTCCTGGCCACCACCGCCACCACCCTGGTCCCCACTGCTCCAAAGGGCAGTGCTGGCACAGCTCTGCTAAGAAGCGGCAGCTCGTTAAGGGGCAGCAGCTTCTCCAAAGCAGCCATCTTTTCCTGCACACCCGGATCAGGTTCAGGTTTGTGACTCGGGTCCAGCTCGTTGCAGACAGACCTCAGCCCCCATCTGGGAGGTGATGAGTTTGCGCAGCCTCAGCCAAACCAGCTGGAAGGGCACTGCCTGCCAAGCTGGAGCCAAAGTGCAAGGTGCTGGCGTAAAGCCGAGCTGCTCCACAGCCTGCCCTGCTCCATCATGGCAACACCCGCGAGCCTGCAGGTGCTGGGAGGGCATCGCTGGGCTTTGGCCCATCCCTCTCATCTGTCACCGCTTCTGGCCTCTCCCCAGAGCAGCCACGAGCTCCTGGAGTTTGTGGGACCCATCAGCCACATCTGTGGGGCTGCTGCTCCCAACCATCACCCCCAACCGGCCCAACGCTGAGCTGAGCCGCGAGCAGCTGCAGGGGAGCCCCAGAGCTCTCAGTGTGTCGGTGAAGGTGGGAGGGCAGCACGTACTGCAGCTCTCCTCGTCCGAGTTGTCCCCGCAGTCGTTGTCGTAGTCGCATTGCCAGCGGCCCGGCACGCAGCGGTTGTTCTTGCAGCGGAACTGGTAGGGCTCGCAGGTGCGTTCGTCTGGGAGGGATGCAGACAGGAATGCATCAGCATCACCCACGCAGCAGGTGTGAGCAGCAGCCAGCGGGAAGAGCTGCTCACTGCCCTCCCGTGGAGCTGAAATCCCGCAGCACCCGGAGCCTTTGAGGACGGGGGAAGACTGGAGACCCTCGAGGTTCACCTCCTCACCCCCAGCCCTCGCTCACCGCATTCCTCCTTGGGCTCATCAGACCCATCCCCGCAGTCGTCCTCCCCGTCGCATTTCCAGCGTGCTGGGATGCACCTTCCTGAGTCCTTGCAGCGGAACTCATCCACGCCGCACGTCATTTGCGCTGGGGAGAAAGAAATGGATGTAAATACGGGGAGGGGGCATTTAGCTCTGCGCTGTCACCTCCCCCCTGGGGCTCCCCTGCAGCTGAAGGGGGTGGATCCAGAAAGAGCATCACCAAAGCACCCAGATGGAGCCGCGCCGCCCGCAGCCTCCAATGCAAGCAGACCCGCAGGGAAAAGCAAGGACTCATCTCCATGCATGTTGCTGCTGCAGTGGAGGCTGCAGGGGCTGCACCAACCCCCCTTTGCTCCCCCCATTCCTCCCCCTTGAAGGATTCTTACTGCAGTTGGCGGGTTCGTCGGAGCCGTCCACGCAGTCGTTGTCGCGGTCGCACACCCAGACGCGGGGGATGCAGCGCTTGGTGATGGCGCATTGGAACTGGTTGGGGGCACACGTCACCTCCGCTGCGGGGGGAGGCACAGTCAGCAGAGGCAGCAGGAAGGGCTCTGCCAGCCCCCACCCCATAATAGCGCCCCATTAAACCCACCCCGTAGATGCTCTGGGCACAAGGTGGGTTTGGTGACTGTGTGTGTGCACAAGGGGGAAGGGGAGCGAAGCCCCCACGAGGCTCCTCAAAGGAGGGTAAGGAGAAACCTCCATCCCCAGAGAGCAGATAAAGGCAATGCCCGAAGACACAGAGCTGCTGACCCCCATCCCAGCCCACTTACGGCAGTCCTTCTCGTCCTCTCCATCCCCACAGTTGTCCTGACCGTTGCAGCGGAAGATGCCGGGGATGCAGCGGTTGGTGTTGGTGCATTTGAACTGACTGGGCAGGCAGACGTGGATATCTGCCAAGGAGGCGACACCGTTTGCAATGGTGCTTTATTGGGACCCCGCTGGGCTTTGGGGGGCACAAGGAGAGAGGAAGAACCCACCACAGTTGGCTTCGTCTGAGTTGTCCTGGCAGTCGTTGTCTCCATCACAGATGAAGGCCGGGTTGGTGCAGATCCCGGTGGAGCACTGGAACTGGCCTGGTCTGCACTTGAACTCAGCTGTGGGGAGAGGAGGATGGGGTGAAACGTCCCCGCATGGGGAAGCTCCCAGGGCAAACCTGAACCTCCCTCCTTCCCCTCTTTGCAGGGGCTCAGCAATCAGAACAACGCGCTGCAAAGGGGTGGCAGAAGGGCTGCTGACTTCCACAGGGCAACAGACCCGGTTGGGAAGACCAAGCGCAGCACTGGGCTCCAATGGGGTGACCCTCCTGGTCCCCAATGCAGGGCAGCAGAACTTAGAGGAGCAGAGCACTCACGGCAGTCCTCGGGCTCGTCAGAACGGTCCCCGCAGTCGTCCTCCGTGTCGCATTTCCACCAGAAAGGGATGCATTTGTCGTTCTTGCAAACAAACTGCAACAGAACGAGAACAGATCCACGAGGACAGCTCAGAAAGGGAGCCCAGATGCAAAGGGGAGACCCCATCGAACCCCCTCTGCAAAGGGCTCTGACCTCTGTGCTGTCCCTTCCCTCTGCACCCCGATCTGCACTAACCCTGGGTGCCACCTCTGGGCTACGGGGAGGGCAGCATCACTCCAAAGCTGCACCCCACAGCCCATAGTTTGCACTTGCTCACACCAGAAGTCACTCGTGCACCGCAGCCCCATGCACCACCCCTGCACGGCTGCTTGCACGGAGCCACAGCATGCCGGAGCAGTGCAGAAACAGCCCGTGGGGCCGTTACCTGGCTGGCCGTGCAGTTGGAGACGCAGGTCTTGCCATCGCTGCCCAAGTAGAAGTTGGTGGGACACGCACATTTGTGCCCCCCACCCGGCGACAGCAGGCAGAGGTTGCTGCAGCCAGCGTTGTTGGTCTTGCAGGGGTGGTTGGGAACTGCCAAAGTGAGAGGCAGAGAGCTGAGTCAGAGCCATGGGGAGGGCCCTGCATTGGCCCCCAGCCGCAGCACACAGCACACATCCACCTTTGTGCCCCCCCCCCTCCTCCCTGCCTGGCACCCCCAGACCCTCCTGGCCCTCAGAGACCCCCAGCTCACCGTCGGGCTGCCGGTAGGGGTGGTAGATGTGGATGTCCATGGGCCGATGCAGAGTGCTGATCAGCAGAGTCTTGTTGGCTCCCGTGGTCTTGTGGGCTCTGTTGATGGATTTGGTCTCCCAGTCGGTCCAGTAAATATAATCCTCAAAGAGGGTGAGCGCAAAGATGTGCGGGATGTCCTGGCTCAGCACTGCGTGGGGGAGAGGGCAGATCAACAAGGGGCAGCCCCCAGACCCACTAACAACGGGGTCAGCTCTGCTGGGAGCCAGCACTGGGAGCTGGGGAGCCCACCCCAAAGCCAGGCTCCAGCTCAGAAGCTCAGCACCTCATCAGGGCCCAAAAGGGCCTCATGGCTCCCACCTGTGTGTCTGTTGGAGCCGTCCAGGCTGGCAAACTCAATGTAGTCCTCCCGGGCATCCGCCCAATAGATACGACTGTTGATGTAGTCGAGGGTGAGACCGTTGGGCCACGTTATCTTGGTGTCAACGATGACGCTGCGGTTGGTGCCATCCATCCCAATCTTCCCAATCAACGAGTGGTCTCCCCAGTCTGTCCAGTACAGGTAACTGGGAAGGAAATGGCAGAGCAGAGCGGGGCTGAGCCCAGCACAAAGCACACATACAACTTGCTGGGCAGCCAGCATGGCAGGAGGGGGTAGAACCACGACCCCAACCAGCACAACATTGGACCCCCAGCCTGACCCTGGGCAGATCCCAGAGGTTCTCACCCATTCTGCACATCCACCACCAGCGCCCTGGGCTCACGCAGCCCCGAATTGACCAACACAGTGCGGTACGCCCCGTTCAGCTTCGACACTTCGATGGTGTCCCTGCCTTTATCACACCAGTACAGGTTGCCTCCAACCCAATCCACCGCCAGCCCATCGGGGTTGCTGAGCCCGGTACGGTGCAGAACCTGGAGAGGGGAAAAGAACCAACAGGTTTGGGACCACGCGGGCTGCAACCCCTCCCAGCTGCAGCCATCCAGCCCTGACCCCCACCTGAACGTTGCTGCCGTTGATGTGCATGCGGCGGATCATGCTGCCCTGCGTGGTGACGTCTGTCCAATAGATCATCTGCTCCCGGTAGTCGAAATCCAGAGCTACGGCGTTGTTCAGGCCCTGGGAGGAAGAGGGAAGCAGCCAAATAGTTCCACCTGCTGGCGTTGGGTCGGGGGGGGGGTCCAGCAAGCCCCCACCAGCCCCTGCAGTCCCTGCAGCACACACAGCTGCCGAGGTCCCTGCAGAACAGCTGTTTGTTTGCACACAATCTCATGCACAGTCACAGCGAGAGCTCATTTGCACGGAGCCCACTGTCTGCATGGGAAGCTGGGAGCCCAAATCCTTCCAGACCTTCATGCTGAGAGCTATTGTGCATGCCGGACCCCCCCACCCCAACTAAGCTGCAGAGCCCACCCCGCAGGCTGCTGCTCCCCTCCTGCCCCACACCTGCTTGAGCAGAGTGTAGTTGGAGCCGTCCAGGTTGAGCTTGCGCAGGTAGTACCGGTTGGCAAAGATGAGGAAGGGCTCCTCGTCTGCACGAAGGGATCAGAAGGTGGGTCAGGATCTGCCCCGCGGCACCAGCAGCACCCGCAGCCCAAACCCTGCTCACCCGTGACGGCCTTGCAGCTGGTGGGGTTGTCGGGTTTGAGCTTGTAGCCCTCTATGCACAGGCACTTGAAGCTCCCCAGGGTGTTGATGCACTTCTGGCTGCAGGGGTAAGTGGTGGAGCACTCGTCGATGTCGATGCACGTCTTCCCATCATCCTTCAGCCTGAAACCGGGACGGCATCTGCACTGCAGGAGGCATTGGGGATGTCAGACACGGCCGGGCACCCACGGGAGACATGGGTGCATGCAGACAGGAGGAGGCGAGAGCCGTGCATGCAAAGCACAAACTGAGAGCACCGTGCAACGCTGCAGCACGGAGCAGGAGCAGCACTGGACGCACAGCAGCATCACCCCGGAGGGTCCCTACCTTGTAGCCAATCTTGAGGTCCTCGCACTCCTGGGAGCAGCCACTCAGCTTCTTGTTGAGGCACTCGTTGATGAAGCAGTTGAGCTCGTCGGAGCCGTCGGCACAGTCGTTGTTGTTGTCGCACAGCAGAGCCTCCGGGATGCACTTCCCGTTCTTGCACATGAAGAAGGAGTCGTTGCATTTGCTCTCTGCAGCGGGGTGAGAGGCGGCCGTCAGTGCGAGCAGCGATGCAACCCAGTTCCCTGCACCCAAACAAAGCCCTGCAGCCACCTGGGCTGCTGCAACGCGGGTTCTTGGGCGCCTCATCCGAGTGGTCGTGGCAATCAAACTCCCCATCGCATTCCCACTGACTGTTGCTGAGGCAGCGGCCGTTGGCGCAGCGGAACTCGTGGGGGCCACAGGTTGGGTATTCTGCAAGCAACAGGCAGCATTGGCACGGCCCTTACCAGCCCTTAACAGCCCCACCAGGAGGCGAGGAGGGCTCCAGACCCCCCCACCGACCCCCAGCACCCACCGCACTCCGGGGACTCGTCGGAGCCGTCGCCGCAGTCGTCGTCGTGGTCGCACACAAAGTGTTTGGGGATGCACTGCCGGTTCCCACACATGAACTCCCGCTCGTCGCAGGTGTTGTTGTACACTGGGGTGATGCATTCTGCTCAGTCCCTGCTCCCCACGTCCTCCCCTCCACCCCCCTTCAGCCCCCCCAGGGGACTCACAGCATCCGGCAGCGAGGGTCTCATCGGCCCCATCGGCGCAATCCTTGTCCCCATCGCACAGCCAGCGCTCCGGCACACACACGTAGGTACCCGGGCACTGGAAGGACCCTGTGCTGCACGTGGTCAGCCCTAATAGGAGGAAAGCCACTCATGGAGAGGCTCCGTGGTGCCCCATTGGGCAGAGGGGTGGCAGTGGGGGGGATGCAGCACTCACGGCAGCGGCTGTCCTCGTCGGAGCCGTCCCCGCAGTCATCGGCCCCGTCGCACACCCACAGCTTGGAGATGCAGCGGTGGTTGTTGCATTCGAACTGCACGGGGTAGCAGAACTTGTCTGGGAGGGGAGAGGAGGGGCTCAGAGCTGGGGCAGCAGCCCTGCACCGTGCTGGGAGGGGATGGGGGGTGTGTGTGGGGGGGGTGAGGGGTGATGTGGGACCCCGGTATGGAGCTGCAGCCCAGCGCCCTTCAAGTGACCGTGGGCACAAGGTGCTGGGCGAATGGGTCTGCTCTGCTCATAGGGAGAAGCCCAGGCTTATGGAAGCAGAGCACTAAGAGGTCTGCTCCCCGGCCATGGGATATTGGAGGAGGGTCCCCCCTGCTCCCCCCCCTCTGCTCCCCGTGCTCTCCCCACCCTGCCGCTCACTGCAGTGCGTCTCGTCTTCTCCGTTCTCGCAGTCGTCCTCTTTGTCGCAGGTCCACGTCATGGGGATGCAGCGCCCGCTGGGGCAGGCAAAGTAGTTGGCCGGGCATTTGGGCTTCCTCCCACCTGGGGTGGGAAGAAAACAGCCGTGAAAACAGCAGCGTGGGTCCCCCCCTCCCCCTCCATCCCCAACCCAAACACGGGGGTCTCCAAAGGGCCGCAGGCTCAGCGGTGCCGCTCTCCATGCTGGGCTCACCGGGGCAGTTGCGCTCGTCTGAGTAATCCCCGCAGTCGTTGGCGCCGTCGCAGACCCAGCTGGGCGCGTAACACAGCGACGTGTGCTCACACTTCTGGAACGTGGTGCCCTTCACCCCCAGCTTGAAGTAACTGCTGCAGTCGGTGGCGGCTGCGAGGAGATGCGGCGTGAGCCGACGGCCCGCAGCTCCGACTCATGCAGGGCTGGGGGCTGCGGGATGCACGCGGGGCACTCACTGCAGTTCATTTCATCTGATGCATCCTCGCAGTCGATGAACTGATTGCAACGGCTCGAGTTCCCGATGCAGCTCCCGTCGCGGCAGCGGAACTCGGTGGCAGCACAGCTGGTTTCTGCAACGAGGTGGGTGAATTCAGCTGGGGGGGGCGGCACCCACAGCCCCACTGCGGCCCCTTCTGTGCCCACAACCTGCTGCCGTCACCCCGCGCTCCCCCAGCATTGACTTTCAGGCCGCTCTGTGCTGCGTCGCCTGCAGGGCTCTCCCTCCCCACCCTGCGTTTGCACGCACGGCACGAGCCATTCAGACCTTGGATTCTCCGCTCATCCCTCCCTGTGGAGCTGAAGGTAACCCCTTCCCAACGCCCCCATGGCAGACAGCTGACAGCAGCCTGGCGGGCGGCCATTGCTTACTGTTGCACGGCACTTCGTCCGAGTTGTCCCCACAGTCGTCCACCCCGTTGCACCAGAAGCGGCTGGCGACGCAGCGCCCATTCATGCAGTGCAGGAAACCCTTCTTGCATTTGCGGCTGCCTGTAAGAATTGATGGGGGGGGGGGATGGTGTGCTGTGAGTGCTGGAGCTTTGGCAGCAACGTGGGACCCTTCAGCAGAGGAGAAACTGCACAAGCAGGGTGAGGAAATGGATTCCTGGATTCCAGCTCAGCTTTTGGCAGCACAGATCCTCCCCAGCTGCAAAGCAAGGGCTGCTGCAGAGTGAAGGTGCTGCAACCCCCCCCCAACACACCCCAGGACCGCTCAGGGTGTCCCACTGTCTGCAATTAGGGCAGCTCTGCAGCCCTCACAGCCTGTGGGATTGTAGGAGCAGCGGAGGGAGGTGAGCAAACAGCCAGCAGCCAGGAGCCGGCTGAGCGGGATGGGATGAGCAAAGCAGCAAGAGGAGGAACCTTACTGCAGTAGGACTGCTTCTCATCCGACTTGTCCTTGCAGTGCACCACGCCGTCGCACGTCCGGCTGAAGTCGATGCAGTCGCCGTTGCCGCACTCGAACTCGTCGTGCACGTTGCAGGTGGAGTTCAGAGCTGGGAGGGATGCAAGGAGGGTCAGCGGCGCCGAGCGGAGCCCCTTCCCCTCCTCCCCATCCCCTCCTGGCGGCCGTCAGCTTCCACCTCCCCTCCACCTTTGCAGGTGAAATCCTCCTGCAGCACGCGCTCGCCGCGGCACGAGCAGTTGACGTGTCCTTTGGGGGTGAGCAGGCACAGGTCCTGGCAGCCGCCGTTGTTCACCCTGCACGGGGACAGCTCACCTAGGAGGGACACAGAGCGGTCACCCTCAGCAGCAGTTTCCCTGCAGCCTTCATGATGGGGGCAGGGAAGGCAGGGGATCCTCCCCATGCACGTCAATGGGGGGATGAGTGGGTCTGGGGGGGGTCCGTCCTCCCCAGGGCTCAGCAGGAGCACAAGTGGGGTGAATTCTCTCCCTTCAGAGCTTGAGTGCCCCCAAGGGATTGGGGATGTCCCCAAGGGATGACGGCAGGGCAGGAAGGAAGGACAGGAAGGAAGGACGGTGGGGGGTCCTTACAGCTGTCGGTGTCGTTGGCCACGGCGATGATGCCCATGGGCTGCTGGGGGATGTCGACACGCAGCAGCTTCATGTCAGAGCCCACGTATTTGTTGGCTCTCTGCACGGCACGGCGCACCCAGTCCGTCCAGAAGATGTAATCCCCATAAACAGCCAGGCCAAAGGGGTGCACGGGTTCTGATTTCAGGATCACCTGCAGGATGTTGGCAAGACATGAGCGCGAAGCATCCCGGCTGTGGGGCAGCCTCAAACAAACACAGTCTACCCATAGAAGCACTTTCTCCCCCCCCATCCCCCCACTCACGTGGCGATGGGAGCCATCGTATTCACAGCGCTCAATCTTGTCCAGCGTGGCATCAGAGAAATAGATCTTCTCAGCCCTGTGGTCGATGGCCAACCCGTTGGGCGTGCGGATATCCTGGTCGATGATGATGAGGACGTTGGCACCGGACAGGGTTGCACGCATGATGCTGGGGTGCTGCTCGTTCCAGTTGGTCCAGAACATCAGGCTGGAAGGGAAAGGAAAGGAGAGGAGATGAGGGACGCACGGCGCCATTGCCATCCCCATCTCCCTGCCAGAGACGTGTTGGCCCAACGCAGCCCTCCTGCACTCACTTCTGGCACTCATCGAGCACGAAGGCACGCGGGTGGTCGTCCCCAGACATGGTGATCACCGTCTCCCTCTCGAAGGCCCCCAGGCGGCTCTGGTCCACCGTGTGGCGGGTGATGGTGGAGGTGGTGTAGCTGGTCCAGTACAGAGTGTCCCAACCTCGGTGGTACGCCAGCCCCTCCACTGAGCCCACGTCTGCAGGGAGAGGATGGGAAGGGGTGAGCACCCCTGGGCCCGGAGCTTCATGGGGGATATTGGGGGGGGGTCTGCTCTGATGGATGGGAGAGATGAGTCTGAAGGAGCGTGGAAATCCTTCCTTGGAGCTCCTCAGCCAGGAACTGGAGTTGCACACCCAGCCCTCCTCGCCATTAACGACCAACAAAAGCCTTAATGAAGCGGCACTGAGAGATGGAAGCTGCTCTCCAGCTCTTGGCAATAAAAGCCACCTCGAGCACCAAATGTAAACACGCTCATTAGGGAGAGCACTTATAACCCCGCTGCAGCTTCACCCCAGCAAAGCAGAGCAATGGCCACAGTCCTTCCTACAGCCGTGGGAGCCGAGGAAGCCAAGCAAGTGCAAAGCAGGTCTGGAGGTGAGGGCTGGGCTGGGTAAGCTCTGCTCAGCTCTGCTCAGCCCCCAGGGCTCCATGAAGCACAAACAGAGCAGATCCCAAACGGGCTGCAGCGTGAGTTTGTGGAGCGAAGCGCAGCCACGTGCACGGCTCAGCCTCGTGATGCGCCTTCGGTGCCAGGGGGAGCGCTGAGAACGCTCCTGACATCCAAGGCCATGAGGATGGCAAACGGAGGGGGAGAATTCCCAGCTGAGCTCAGCGAGAGCCGCTCCAAAACACCCCAAAGAAGCACAGAACAAGCCGTGCCGGGAGGGACATGAAAGCTCAGCAAGGCCAACAATGTGAACCAAGGGAAGGGAAACTCAGAAGAAGGAAGGGGGGGGCTGAAAAGAGCTGGGGCTGAGAAGAGTTGGGGCTGAGAGGAGCTGGGGCTGAGTCCCGAGGACGCTCACTCTCCACGATGGTTTTGCGTCCCGTTCCGTCGTCGTTGATCTGCTGGATGTTCCCGAAGTGGATGTCGCTGTAGAAGATACGGTTGCTGCCTTTGGTGCCGTAGCGGTAATCGAAGGCCAAAGCGATGACGTTCTTCATGTGCTCGGCGTCCTCGAAGGGTTTGATGGGGGCGTTGAGGTTGTTCTCATCCGACAGGTGGATGCTCTTGAGGATGGTGCGCTCCGAGTACAGCAGGTAGCCGTCGTAGTCGCGGCAGCTGACGCCATCGTCGGACAGCATCCCATGGGCGCAGGCGCACGTCCGCTGCCCGGCGCCGCGGAACAGGCAGAGCTGCTGGCAGCCACCGTTGTTCTGAGCACAGACGTTGGTGCCTGCGTGGATAAGGGGAGATCAGAGCTCTGCCATGAGCAGCCCCACAGCCCCTTCCAGCCCCACAGCCCCTTCCAGCCCCAACAGCCCCTTCCAGTCCCACAGCCCCTTCCAGCCCCAACAGACCCTTCTGCCGCGCGCGGTTGAAGACTTTGATGTCCTTGAGCTGCACGCCGATGCCCGTCCGCAGGGACACCGACTCGGTGGCGTTGTCTTTGCTGCCTCTCTTAATGGAGCCGTTTGCATGAGTCCTACGACAGGATCCAGCCATCGTGTCACTCAGCCCCAGCTCTGAGCCCAGCCCCATCAGCCCCCCCAGCAGCACCGGCCGCGGGGACCCCCAACCTGTCGCTCCAGTAAATGTAGTCCTCGAAGACGGAGACGGAGAACATGTCCATGTTGTTGCTGGATAAAACCACCTCGCGGTTCTCGCCCGTCTCCAGGTCGATCCTCTCGATCTTGTCTGTCCGTGCGTCGCACCAATACAGCTTCCCATCCTGAGGAGGAACCACCCCAATCAGCAACAAATAGGGCCGACCCCGAGGCAGCCCCACACCTTCACCCCATCCCGAGGCTCAGAGCTGCTGGGTGGATGCAGAGGGGGGTCCGAGGGGTCCCTCAGCTCCCAGCACCGCGTGCACGATCCTCCCCTCCTCACACTCACCTCGTAGTCCACGGATATCCCGTTGGGCCAACTGATGCTGACATTCACCAGCACCATCCGCTCGGTGCCATCCAGGCGCGAGCGCTCGATGCGGGGGTACTGCCCCCACTCCGTCCAGAACAGATACCTGCAGGGGACACAGCAGTGAGACCACACGCCCCCCCACCCTCCAACCCCCCCCTCCCAGACCCAAACCCCAATGGTTTCCTCACCCCTTCTCTGGGTGCACGGTGATGGCCCGTGGTTTGTCCAAGCCCTGTGAGATGACCACGTAGCGGAAGGACCCGTTCAGCCTGGCCACCTCGATGACATCAAAGCCCTGATCCGTCCAGTAGATGTTTCCTGCACGGAGGGTCTGTGAGGGCTCACCCCCCCCATTGCCCTGCTGTTATTGCCCTGCTGTTCCCAACCCCTTAATGCAGAGCCCACTCACCCGCGATCCAATCCACGGCGATGCCCTCCACGCGCCCGATGCCGTTGGTGACCACATCCTCACGCCACGTCTGATCCCTCTTGGCACGGCTGATGGTGCTCAGCCCCATGTCCACCCAATAGATGGTGTCGTTCTCTACAGGTGGGGGGGGGTGATAAAGTGAATCGGGGCCGAGGGGTGCGATGGGGCGGGAGCTGCAACCGACCTCCCCAACCCCGCAGCGCAGCCCGCAGCTCACCTGCATGGAAATCGATCCCAACAGCCAGAGAGGTCCCCGACACCGGAACAAGGGCATCCGATTTGTCATTGGGGTCCAAAGGAATGCCACGGATCCCCTCGTGGACGGAGTAAAGGAGGAAGGAACCGACACCTGCAGCACGTGGGGACGGTGAGGGCAGTGCTGGGCACCAGCGGGGTGGGTGTCCTTCATTGCCTCTGCTTTGCTCACATCCCTGCCTGAGCACGGTCTAAGTGGGTGAACGCATGGGGGAAAAGCCATCCCACAACCGGGATGGGATGTGATGGATGGGATGCTGCGGGTTAAAGGAGGGCAGAACACACACTAAACTGAGAACTGACACAGCTCGGGGTGAAATGGGGCCTCTGGGCGCGGGGCAGCAGCAGAGAACGGCAGCAGAGCTCCTCCGGGCTTCACTCTATGACCAGGGCTGCACCCAGACAGGGCTGCACTGCATCCCCCAGCTCAGGGCCTCACACGGCAGCGCTGACCCCCACAGCTCCACTGTGGGTCTGGGACAGACGGACACAGCCAGCTCCCCCCCCCCCTCCCCCTTGAAGCCTGCAGCTGAGCGCTGGCACAGAGCGCTGCACCGCGGCGGGGCTGTGCTGTTATTCCATCCCTGCCCTGACCCAGATGGTGCCGTAACTCCGCCAGCGCCGGCCAAAAGGACAGAACAGCGTGAACACAAACAGCCTTTAGAGACCTTCTGGCACCCAGAGCTGCAGGGGGAGGGCTCTCCTCTCTCCAAGGATGACGGTGGCAAATAGGGCAGAGATTTGGGAGCAGCCGGGAGAGACCATTCACAGCTGCAGGGCTGGAGGGACCGAAGGCAGCACCGACCCCACGCTCCCCATCAGCCCTTCCCATACAGCACTGCCCCATAGATGTGGGCACAGCAGCACTCACCTTCGCAGGACTGCTGCCCGCTCTTCAGGCTGTAGCCTGCAGTGCACATGCAGGAACGGGAGCTCTCTGATGTGGGCAGGCACAGCTGAGAGCAGTCGCCGTTGTTCACGCTGCAGGGGTTGCTCCCGGCTGGATGGGGAGGCAAAGGGGGAGGGGAGACACGGGGTGAGGGGTGACACGGGGTGAGGGGTGACATGGGGTGAGGGGTGACATGGGGTGGGCGCCCCCTCCCCAAGGACCCCCTGCTCCACGCAGCCGCTCACCCTGCTGGATGCTCTCATCGTACACCTTCATGTGCATCACCAACGTGGTGCTGTTCCGCAGCACCGTCACCTCCGTCCCGTCCTTCTTGTTGCAGGTTCCCATCCTCTCCGAGGCTTGGTCAGCCCACCACAGCTTGTCCCCTGCGTGTAGGGTCAGGAGCATGGAGCAGCTTTCCCCATCCCCTCCATGCAGCCTAAAGGCACAGCAAGGAGGGCAGGGGCTGCGCCCACCCTCAGGGAGCAGCAGCAGGGCAGGAGGAAGGCCAGGACCCCGCAGCCCACCCCTCAGCTCTCACCCATGATGGCCAGCGCGGTCGCCTTGCTCAGCTGGCTCTTGACCGCCACGATCACCTCCAAGTCGCTGCCATCCAGGTTGCATCTGTTGATGGTGCCGTTGCCGGAGCTGATCCAGTACAGTTTGCTCTCGGGGTAATCGATGGCCAGGCCTGGGGGGAAGGGAGCAGCGGTGTCAGAAGGATCGGCACCATCAGGAGGGGAGGGAGGTGCTGGCAGAGCAGATGGGAGCAGGGGGGGACCCCCGTACCAACAGGGCCCTTCTGGTTGGTGAAGAGCAGCGTGCGGTTGCTGCCATCCATGTTGGCCACGCTGATGTTGTCCCCATCCGTCCAGTAGAGCTTCCTGCAGTGATACAACGGGGAGCTTGGAGTGGGGAGGGGGCTGAACCCCACATAGACAGCTCCCAAAGCCAGCACCCAGCCTAGAGCCCAGCACCCAACTCAGCACCAGAATGCAGCCCCCTCCTTGCACAACCCCCAGGCACCACCCTGCTCCCACCTCCCCCTTCTCACACCTCCCACACGTGTCGCTGCACTTTGATGCCCCCAGAGCCCACACTGGGGGGGTCACACGTACCCACGGAGGGGGTGCACCACCAGGCAGTGTGGTTTATCCAAGCCCTGGATCACGGCGTTCTTAAAGGAGCCGTCCAACCGCGCCACGTTGATCTGCTTCTTGTTGGTGTCGTAGCTGGTCCAGAAGAGGTTTCTGGAAACCCAATCCACTGAAAGGCCGTGAGCGTTGGGCAGGTCTGCAAAGCAACATGGGGAGAGCCAGGGGTCAGCTCTGCTCCATGGGGTCATGAAGGAGCCACGGGCTGCCCCATAGGCAGAGCCCCCTCCGTGCCCACCCGCGGACACGACGGTCTCCACGCCGGTGCCGTTGATGAAGGCTCTTTTGATGGTCTGCGTGCGCACGTCGGACCAATAGATGCGCTGCTCCACCGCGTCGTAATCCACCACGGTGACGTTGTCGATGTCGGGGACGGTGAAGGAGATGATGTAGTTGTAGTAGGGGTTGTCAATGTCCACCCCCCGGATCTCCATCTGCCGCGCGTACAGCAGGAACTTCTTGAACTCTAAGGGAAGAAAAGGGGGGACGTGGTGGGACCTCGGCTCTACTGGGGGGTAAATGGGGGGCTGGGAGCATCCCGGCGGCCGCAGGCTCACCGTAACACGTGGTGTTGTCCTTATCCAGCTTCATGAGGTGGGGGCAGGCGCAGGACAGCGTGCGGTTGTAGTTGATGAGGCAGAGGTGGGAGCACGGCCCTTTGCCTCCGTTGGCTTCGCAGGGGTTGGGCGCTGCATGGAGGATGGGAGGTCAGCGAGCACCAGGACCCCCACCCACTGCTGTGACCTCCCAACCCCCCCACAAGGCTCACCCAGGGGCTGCCGGGAGGGGTGGTAAACCTGCAGGTCGAAGGGCTGCGTGTTGGTCCTTTGCACCACCGTCACGTTGTGCCCCGTCCATTTGTTGGCCTTGGCCAAGGTGTTGGTGCGCCAGTCGGTCCAGTAGACCTCCCCCCCATAGAGGGTGACGGCAAAGGGGTGTGAGAGGTACTCGTGGCCCCGCAGCACCTCGATGTGCCCCGTGCCATCATACAGGGCTGAGTAGATGGCGTCCGACCTGCGCCCGAGAGATGGGGACGAAGGGATGAAGGGGGTGAGAGCCAACGCGGGGCAGGATTCAATGCAGGGGGTGGAGCGGCTGCTCTGCCCCACACAGCGCTGAGCTGCGCTGCACCCTGCAGCCCCCAGGGCAACGAAAACCCAAAGCAAAGGCTGGGATGCATCACAGCCATCAGCTCCATAGGGAACAAAGGCCGCAGGAAGGGCAGAACGGCGCAGCAGGAGGTCGGATGGGATGGGGGGGATGGGCAGCGCCCAGCGGGGGCTGCAGGGCCGGGGGGGGGAACCCGAGCCCACCTTGCATCAATCCAGAGGATGCGCTTCTCCAGGTAATCCACTGTGAGCCCGTTGGGCCACCCCCCAGAGCCCGTCTCCTTGTGGATGGTGCGTCGGCCGGCGCCGCTCATGGAGGCGGCTTCAATGCGGGGCAGGCTGGCGTCCCAGTCCGTCCAGAACAGGATCCTATGGGAACAACGGGGCAGAGCTCAGCGGGGACGCAGCAGCACCGCGGTCCCGAGGAGGGGGAGCTGCTCTCACCCATAGCGGGGGTCCAAGGCGATGGCGCGGGGGTGCTCGATGTCCCCGGCCAGCAGCGTGGTGCGCATGGTGCCGTCCAGCTTGGCCACCTCGATCTGGTCCAGGTTGCTCTCCACCCAATAGATGTTGCCGGCGATCCAATCCACCGCCAGACCCTCCGGGGTGGCCAAACCGTATTGGATCACCACCTCAAAGCTGGTCAGAGCTGTGGGGCGCACAGCAGTGGGGCTGAGGCTGCCTGTCCCACCCCACATCCATCCCACCACCCTCCTCTTGGATGGGTCCCCCCGGCTCAATGGGGGCGGCTGGTGGGGACACATCTGAGCTTTCCACCCTCCTCCAGCTGGCTCTGAAAGCCCGGGGGATGCAGCTTCACATCTGCAGTCTTTGCTGCCCCTCTGCAGCAGCGCAGGCATCCAAAAGCACAACCAGCAGCTGCTGGGCTGCCATTGCTATTTAGGATTAACCCCTACTTAATGAGCAGCTTTGGAGAGCTGGATGGGATCGTCAGCAGAGCTGCGGGGCTGCACCGGAGCCCTTCCAACCCAGGGCCCCATCCTGACCCCCCAGGACTACGCACCCCCATTCTCCAGCAGTTTGCCCCTGTAGATCTTGTCCTCCACCACGTCAGTCCAGTACAGGGAGCTCTGGTTGAGGTGGAAATCCAAGGCGATGGTGTTGCGCAGGCCGGGCACCAACACGCTGTAATCGCCGCGGTGCAGATCGATGCGTCGGATCTCGTGGCGGTTGGAGAAGATGATGAAGGGTTTGAAAGGGTCTGAGGAGCACAACGGGGGGTTAAAAGGGGATCGGGACACAGAGGAGGGACCGACAGCCCTCAGTGGGGGTCAGCTCTGCCCCACATCCCCCCTGCCCCACAGCAGACCCTCGGCATCGCCAACAACGCAGCAGCCCAAAGCCCTGGAGCCCTTCCTTCCCCCCCAGGTCCTGCTTGGTGCTGTAGGATCAACACCACCCAGAGGGGGAGAAGCCACGAGCCCCTCACCCCCCCCCCCCGGCACCCACCGAGGCTGCGGCAGCTCTCGCCGTCGGGCTCCAGCATCCAGCCCTCATAACACGAGCACTTGACGTTGTATTTGTCCTGCTCGCACTTCTGGCTGCACTTGAGGTGCTTGGCACAGTAGCTCTGGATCTGGCAGGTCTTGTTGTCCGTTCCCAGCTCCATCCCGAGGGGACACGAGCACACGATGCCCTCCCCGGGGGCCACGGTGCAGTTGTGGCTGCAGCCGCCGTTGTTCAGAGAGCATTGATCTATGGGGAGGGGATGGGGGTGTATGTCAGCTCCAGCCCTGCGTGTGTCCCCCCATCCCTGTGTGTCCCCCCATCCCTGTGTGTCCCCCATTCCCTGCCCATCCCCCTGGCACCCAGCACCCACCGCACAGCTCGCCCTCGTCGGATCCATCCCCGCAGTCGTCGGCCCCGTCGCAGAGCTTGTTGGGGGGGAGGCAGATGGCGGTGCTGTTGGCGCAGGTGTGCGAGGGAGGTTTGCACACCAACGACTCGCAGTTCTCCTCGTCCGAGTTGTCCTCGCAGTCGCTGTCCCCGTCACAGACCCACGCTTTGCTGATGCAACGGGCTGCAGGGAGGGGGAAGGAGGGATCAGAGACCCCCGCTGCCATTGAGCCCAATGGGACCCAGCAGGACGCAGCACTGAGGTTCCCCTCCTTCTTGCTCTTACCCGAGTCCTTGCAGCCGAACTTGACGTTGGGGTCGCAGACGTGGGTCACCCCCTCGCAGTTCTTCTCGTCGCTGGAGTCCATGCAGTCGGTGTCGCCGTCGCAGCGCCAGCGCATGGGGATGCAGAGCCCATCCAGGCGGCACTGGAACTCATCGGTGTGGCAGCCCCCGGGTGGGCGCGTGGCTGCAAGGTTGGGGGGGGGGGGGGCACAGCTCAGCATCTCCATATGGAGCTGGGGGGGGGGGGGACGGCCAACAGCGGGGCCAGAGGGGATGGGAGCATCCATGAGAGCACCCAGAGGCTGCAGGATGCATGAAGGCAGCAGAGCCCACAGCATGAGGTTGTTCCATCCCCCATCCCTCTGTCCTGCCTGTGCCCACCTCCCCATTGTAGGACCCCCCCCCTCCGCTGCCCCCAACCCCAGAGCAGGGATCCAGGCTGGGAATCAACAAGGCAATGGGCTCCTCCTCCTGCCCCGGGCTCACCCTGGTTGGTGCAGTTGGCGTGAGTCTCATCGCTGTAATCGCCGCAGTCGTTGTCCCCGTCGCACGTCCAATGCACCGGGATGCAGCGCCCGCTGTTGCATTTGAACTGATTGCTGGAGCAGGAATGGCTGCAGCCCGCCTCGTCGCTGTTATCCCCGCAGTCGTTGTCTATGGGGGTTGGGGGGGGAAAGAAGGAGAGGAAAGGGCTCAGAGAGCACCCAGAGCTGAGGGGGGGCTGGAGGAGAAAGCAAAGGGGGGAAGAGCAGGGATTGGGCAGAGCACACAGACAGATGGACGGACAGACAGACAGACGGACACTGGGTGCTGGCAGCCCCTCTGCTGGCAGAGGAACCCCGCAGGGATGGCTGGGCTCTATGGGGAGCCCCACGGCTCCCACCCAGCCTCTGATGTGTCCCCCCCCCAACACCTCCCCAATCCCGACGCCCCCCCCCTCCAACATGCCCAACAGCAGCGGCAGGAAATGAAACAGAAACTGCATAGATCAGCCATGGACCTGAGGGGGGTGTTAAAGGGGGGGGTGGGGAGCTGGGGGTTACCCAGCGCCAATGGAAGATGGGGGGCACCCGTGGGGACACAGCACAGCCACGGGGAGGGGGGGGGGCAGCCAGAAGGAGCCGCAGCCGGCAGCAGAGGGGGCTGAGGATTGGATTGTGATGATGGCTGCCCCCCATTGCCTCAGCCTGGATGGGTAACGGTGGGGCTCACCGCAGCACTGCAGGCTCCGCTCTGCTGCTGGTGTCCACTGAGCTCCTCTGCCTCCCCCCATATGGGGATGCTCAGGGGGTGGGCAACATTGGGGGGGGGGGGCAGCACAGCAGACCCTCCCTGACCCTACAGCAATGAGGGGAGCAGCGCATCGAGCTGCAAGAGCCCTACGGCATCTGGAGGGAGCCCCAAGGGGGGGCTGCAGCACTCCGGGTTGGGGGGCGAAGTTGGGGGGGGGGGGGGGGCAGGATTTGGGGGGTTGCTCGGGGGCCGGGTGAGGGTCCGGTACATGGCGATCTATGCACTAACCGGAAGGTTTTGGACAGTTCTTTTCGTCAGAGCCATCCCCACAATCTTTTTCTGAAACACAGAACCACGGGAGGGTGGGCAACGATGACAAACATGGGACAGCAGCAGCAACGAGGACGGACGGACACACCGACAGGGACACACGGACACACGGCGCTGACGGAGGGGGGAGATCAGAAGCAGCGGGAGCTGTTTGGGGACCTGCCGGCACCGCAGCCCCCTGCACTGGGCTGCAGCTATGGGGGGTTTGGGGGGGGACACAGGAGACACGCAGCCCCTTGTTGGAGCAGCTGGGGGGGGGGGTTCTGTGCTCATCACTAAGCTTGTCCTGCAGCTCAGCAGCACCTCACCTGCTCTGAAGCCACTCATTAACCCTAATGTGGCAGAGCTGAGAGGAGGAGGGCAATGAGGTTGTGGGGATGGAGGGCAGCAGGGGGGCAAACCTTCCTCCCCAGCGCTGAGCACAGAGCTGAGCCCTTTGCTGGGGTGTTGGCACCTTGCAAACGAGGCCGAAATGCACCCGGGGCTGCTCCAGCCAAAGCAAAGTCTCATTGCTGCAGCTCTGCCAGCATCTCCTTGCACTGCTCTGGTGCTCAGCACGGACACCCTGCATGAGGCTCCCAGCTCTGATCTCCCCATCCCTCCGTGCCCCTTCCAGCCCCTTTACCGTTATCGCAGCGCCAGTTGATGTTGATGCAGCGGCCGTTGTTGCAGGTGAACTGAGTCAGGGGGAAGCAGGTGGGGTAGGCTGGGAAGGATGGAGAGGCACAGTCAGCACAGCCACAAACCAGACCCACATCAGCCCAGAGGGACCCCCCCCACAACTGACCCCCCAACTGACCAACTGACCCCCCATCCATCACATGGATGGACCCTCCCCCCCCAATTGACCCCCCAACTGATCACATGGATGGACCCTCCCCCCCCAACTGACCCCCCAACTGACCAACTGACCCCCCATCCATCACATGGATGGACCCCCCCCCCCCATTGACCCCCCAACTGACCACACGATGCGGATTCATCTGAGCGATCCCCGCAGTCGTCATCCAGGTCGCACGTCCATGAGATGGGGATGCAGCGCCCGCTGGCACATGAGAACTGGTTGGGGGAGCAGGTCCGGGCTGGGCAGGACAGACAGACATTCAGACACACAGACAGGGCGCCAGCAGAACCAAGGGGAAAGGAGACCCCCCCCCCCAGGGCACCATCAGCCATCAGAACCAAGGGGGAAGGAGATGAAAGGAGATGAAAGGAGACCCCCCCCATCAGCCAACAGCACCAAGGGGAAAGGAGACCCCCCCCCCAGGGCACCATCACCAAGCAGAACCAAGGGGAAAGGAGATGAAAGGAGACGAAAGGAGACCCCCCCCATCAGCCATCAGAACCAAGGGGGAAGGAGACGAAAGGAGACCCCCCCCCATCACCCACCAGCACCAAGGGGAAAGGAGACCCCCCCCATCAGCCATTAGAACCAAGGGGGAAGGAGACGAAAGGAGACACCCCCCCATCAGCCAGCAGCACCAAGGGGAAAGGAGACCCCCCCCCCAGGGCACCATCAGCCATCAGAACCAAGGGGGAAGGAGGCAAAAGGAGACCCCCCATCAGCCAGCAGCACCAAGGGGAAAGGAGATGAAAGGAGACCCCCCCCCATCACCCACCAGCACCAAGGGGAAAGGAGACCCCCCTCATCAGCCATCAGAACCAAGGGGAAAGGAGGCAGAAGGAGACCCCCCCCCCCCCTTCCAGAAGCCCCCCCCTCACCCGAGCAGGTGGAGTTGGATTCATCCTCGTTGTTCCCGCAGTCGTTGTCCCCATCACACAACCAGCGGTTGGGGATGCAGCGGTTGTTCTTACACTTGAAGCGGTCCGAGGGACAAGTGTGCTGGTCTGGAAGGGGGGGTGGATACACACACATATATATATATATATATATATATAAGGCCATTTCCCATCCATGGAGCCCCAATCCCAGCCATGGGGGGGGGTCACTCACGGCACAGCTCGGGCGCCTCGTCGCTGTTATCCAGGCAGTCGTTGTCGCCGTCGCATTTCCAACGCTCCTGGATGCAGCGGTTGTTCTTGCAGGCGAACTCACCGGGCTGGCACTGAGGGGGGGGGACGTAGGAGGGGTTGGCTGCAAAGGAAAAGCGGGGAGGGGGAGGATGGAAGGGGGGGGGGAGGAGGGGAATGGAGGGGGGGGGTGAGGAGGAGGATCGGCTGTAACCACCAGGTGTGGGGACAGCAGCGCCCACGTGGCCGCCCCATATAGACACAGATGCAGACCATCCCCCCCCCCATTCCCCCCCCATATACCCCATAGGAAGCCATAAAGCCGTACCCTGACAGGTGACAGTATCTGCTCCCAGGATCTGATCCTCAGCGCAGGCGCATTGCCGGCCCCGCGGCGTGGCCAAGCACAGGCTGCTGCAGCCACCGTTATTGACTCGGCATTTATTGGAGCCCACTGTGGGGATAGAGAAAGGGGGGGGGGGGTCAGCACCACCAAGACCCTCCAATGGGCTCCACAGCTGGAATGTGGAACCAGGAGGGAGAAAGGAAAGAAGGGAAAGGCATGGGATGGAAAGCCAAGAGTCCGGGCTGTAACCAAGAGCTCTTCAATAGGGCCCTGCTGTGTGACCCCATAGCACTGAGCACCTTGCTCTCCAATAGGACCCTGCCCCATAGCCTTGCTGTGTGTCCCCATAGCCCTGCTGTGTGTCCCCATAGCCCTGCTGTGTGTCCCCATAGCACTGCTGTGTGTCCCATAGCCTTGCTGTGTGTCCCCATAGCCCTGCAGTGTGTCCCCATAGCCCTGCTGTGTGTCCCCATAGCCCTGCTGTGTGCCCCATAGCCCTGCTGTGCCCCATAGCACTGAGCACCTTGCTCTCCAATAGGGCCCTGCTGTGTGTCCCCATAGCACTGAGCACCTTGCTCTCCAATAGGACCCTGCCCCATAGCCCTGCAGTGTGCCCCATAGCCCTGCAGTGTGCCCCATAGCACTGCTGTGTGCCCCATAGCCCTGCTGTGTGCCCCCATAGCCCTGCAGTGTGCCCCATAGCCCTGCTGTGTGCCCCATAGCCCTGCAGTGTGTCCCCATAGCCCTGCTGTGTGCCCCATAGCCCTGCAGTGTGTCCCCATAGCCCTGCTGTGTGCCCCATAGCCCTGCTGTGTGTCCCCATAGCCCTGCTGTGTGCCCCATAGCACTGAGCACCTTGCACTCCAATAGGGCCCTGCCCCATAGCCCTGCATTGCGCCCCATAGCCCTGAGCACCTTGCTGCTGCTGAGCGTCGTACATCCGGATCTCGAAGATGGGCGGCCGCTCGTTGCGCAGCAGGCTGACGGCCTTGGAGCTCTGATCCAACCTGTAGATGCTGCCGCTGCGGTACTCGGTCCAGAAGAGGAAGCTGCTGTAGTGGCACAGCCCGAAGGCGTGGTTCAACTCCGGACCCTCATAGACGATCTGTGGGTGTAGGAGGAGGGGGCTGCAATGAGATGTGCCCATAGGGCGACGCTACGGGGCAGGCCAGGCACGCACCTTGCGCTCGGTGCCATTGAGGTAAACCATCTCGATGCGGTCGTAGAAGGCATCCACCCAATAGAGGATGTTGGCTGGGATGTCCAGGCTGAGCCCGTTGGGCCACAGGACGGTCTTGGAGGTGATGAAGACGTTGCGGTTGGATCCGTCCATCCAGGCCCGCTCGATTTTGCCCCTCTTGCTGTCCTTGGGGTCCTCCTCCCAGTCTGTCCAGTACATCCACCTGCAGCCAGCGCTGCGTCACACACAGAGCCAGGCCAGCAGCACCTGGACAGCCCATGTACAGCCCAGATACAGCCCAGATGTGCCCATATACAGCCCATGTACAGCCCATGTACAGCCCATATGTGCCCATATACAGCCCATATACAGCCCATATACGGCCCATGTACGGCCCATATACAGCCCATGTACAGCCCATGTACAGCCCATGTACAGCCCATGTACAGCCCATGTACAGCCCATATACAGCCCATATACAGCCCATATACAGCCCATATACAGCCCATACACAGCCCATATGTGCCCATGTACAGCCCATACACAGCCCATATACAGCCCATATACAGCCCATATACAGCCCATATGTGCCCATATACAGCCCATATGTGCCCATACACAGCCCATATGCAGCCCATACACAGCCCATATGCAGCCCATACACAGCCCATATGCAACCTACACATCCCATATACAGCCCACATGCAGCCCATACACATCCCATACACACCCCATATACAGCCCATACACACTCCATGTACTGCTCATATGCAGCCCATACACACTCCATGTGCATCCCACATACAGCCCATACACAGCCCACATGCATCCCATACACAGCCCATATACAGCCCATACACATCCCATACACATCCCATACATACCCCATAATCAGCCCATACGCAGCCCATACACATTCCATGTGCATCCCATATGCAGCCCATACACATCCCATATTGCATCCCATACACACCCCACCCCCATCCCACCCCCATCCATGTGTCCCCCCCGCCCCCTTGTTGCCCCCTTGTTGCCCACCCATTCAGAGGGTCCACCACGATGGCTCTGGGGTGGCTCATCCTGCCCTCGATCAGGGTCTTCCTGCTCTGTGCCGCCTTCTCCAGCCGTGCCACACTGATGGTCTTTTTGGGGCCGTCGTCTGTCCAGAACAGGTTGTTCCCCAGCCAGTCCACAGCGATGCCCTCCACGTTGTGGATCCCTGCGGGGCACAACAGTGTTAGGGACATAGCCAGCCCCATAACCCATATACAGCCCCATAACCCACAGCCAGCCCATAACCCATAGCCAGCCCCACAGCCCACATCCAGCCCATAACCCACATCCAGCCCCATACCCCAATCCAGCCCCATAACCCACATCCAGCCCCATAGCCCACATCCAGCCCCATAACCCACATTCAGTCCCACAGCCCACATCCAGCCCCATAACCCAATCCAGCCCCATAACCCACATCCAGCCCCATAACCCATATCCAGCCCCACAGCCCAATCCAGCCCCATAACCCACATCTAGCCCCATAACCCACATTCAGTCCCACAGCCCAGTCCAGCCCCATAACCCAATCCAGCCCCATAACCCATAGCCAGCCCCATAACCCACATCCAGCCCCATAACCCAATCCAGCCCCATAACCCACATCCAGCCCCATAACCCAATCCAGCCCCATAACCCACATCCATCCCCATAACCCAATCCAGCCCCATAACCCCTGTCCATCCCTATGGCAGCGCACCGTCCTTGAGGATGGTCTCCCTCTCGGTGCCGTCGATCTTCTGTCTCCCTATCAGGTAACTCGTGGTGTCAGCGAAGTAGATGAAGCCGGTCTCGGCGTGGAAGTCCAAGGCTCGAGGGTTCATCAGGTTCTCGATGGGGATCATGTGCTCGTCCGGCACTTTGGCCCCCATGTCCATCCCGCGGATGATGCCCGGCCGCCCTTTGCCGTACAGCAGGAACAGCTCGTGCTCCGGCTCTGCAAGTAATGGCAGCTGTGAGAGCTGGGGGGGGGGGGGGGGGTGAGACCCCCTATGGGTGCACATAGATACATAGACACACATATATATACACATATAGACACATAGACACATAGACACACACATATATACACATATAGACACATAGACACACATATATACATAGACACATAGACACATAGACACACATATATACACATATAGACACATAGACACACATATGTATACACATATATACACATATAGACACAGACACACATATATATACACATATAGACACATAGACACACAGACACACATATATATACACATTTAGACACAGACACGTAGACACACATATATACATAGACACACATATATATACACATATAGACACATAGACACACATATATACATAGACACATAGACACACAGACACACATATATACACATATAGACACACAGACACATAGACACACACATATATACACATATAGACACATAGACACACATATATATACACATATAGACACATAGACACACAGACACACATATATATACACATATAGACACAGACACGTAGACACACATATATACATAGACACAGACACACACATATATACACATATAGACACATAGACACACATGTATATACACATATAGACATATAGACACACATATATACATAGACACATAGACACACATATATATACACATATAGACACATAGACACATATATACATACACATAGACACATATAGACATAGACATATACACACATAGACAGACATATACACAGATACACAGACACACATACACATATACACACATATATGTACATAGACACACATATACACATATAGACACATATAGACACATATAGACACATATAGACACATATACACACATATACACACATATACACACATATACACACATATATGTACATAGACACATACATACATATACACATATAGACACATATAGACACGTATAGACATAGACACATAGACACACAGACACACATATATAGACATATACACAGATACACAGACACACATACACACATATATGTACATAGACACATACATACATATACACATATAGACACATATAGACATATACACACACACATATACACATATATACACACATACATATATAGACACACACACACACACACATGCACACACATATACACACACATACACACACACACACACACATGCACACACATGTACACTCACATACACACACATATACACACACACACACACATGCACACACATGTGCACTAACATATACACACACATACACACACATACACACACATGCACACACATATACACACACATATACACACACACACACACATGCACACACATGTACACTCACATATACACACATATACACACACACACACACATGCACACACATGTACACTCACATATACACACATATACACACACACACACACATGCACACACATATACACACACACACATGCACACACATGTGCACTCACTCTTGCACGACTTCCCGTCGCTCCCCAGGCTGAACCCTGATCTGCAGCGGCAGGTTCTGCTCTTGTGGCTGTTCCCCAGCAGGCAGATATCGGAGCAGCCCCCCGGCTTCCCAAACTGGTCTGCTTCACAAGCGTGGCTCCTCACTGCGGCACAGCAGCACATCAGCAGGGAGCAGAGCACAGCACACACAAACAGCCCCCAACACCAACACCCCCATTGCTTTCACACCCTGCAGCACGCCATGCAGGCTGCTGCCAATAAGAGCGTTTTCAGTGTGTAAGAAGCAAGAATGGGGCTGCGGGAGGAGCAGCATCAGCCTGCACTGAGCAAACCTTGCTCTCCAGTGAAGGCAGTCATCACCCAGCCCTGGGATGGGCTGCTTCCATCCCTTCTCCATCCATCCCTTCTCCATCCATCCCTTCTCCTTCCATCCTTCTCCTTCCATCTCCTCTCCTTCCATCCCCTCTTCATCCACCCCTTCTCCTTCCATCCCTTCTCCATCCATCCCTTCCCTTTCCATCCCCTCTCCTTCCATCCCTTCTCCTTCCATCCCTTCTCCATCCATCCCTTCTCCATCCATCCCTTCTCCATCCATCCCCTCTTCTCCTTCCATCCCTTCTCCATCCATCCCTTCCCTTTCCATCCCTTCTCCTTCCATCCCTTCTCCATCCATCCCCTCTTCTCCATCCATCCCTTCTCCTTCCACCCCTTCTCCTTCCATCCCTTCTCCTTCCACCCCTTCTCCATCCATCCCTTCTCCATCCATCCCCTCTTCTCCTTCCATCCCTTCTTCATCTCCTCTCCTTCCATCCCTTCTCTTTCCACCCCTTCTCCTTCCATCCCTTCTCCTTCCATCCCTTCATCCCCCAACCCCAAACTGCCCATCCCCCTCCCATCCCTCCCCCCACCCCCCATACAGCTCCCAAACCCCCCCCTTCCATCCATCCCCCTCCCCACCTGTGGGCTGCCGTCTCTGGTGGTAGATGTGCAGCGCCCCCCCCTTGTCCACGCGTGTCACCACGTGGTACTCGCTGCTGTTGAAGCGGTTGACGCGGATGACGCTGGTCTTCTGCTGCGCGTTGGCGTTGTCCGAGTTGGTGGCGTACAAATAGTTCTCAAACACTGTCAGGCCATAGAGGTGCTCGATCTGCAGGCACAGACAGCACTCGGCACATGCAACACGGACATGGGGTCCCACTGTGCACCATGGGGCAGGAGATGGGGGTCCCACTGTGCACCATGGGGTAGGACATAGGGATCCCTTTGTGCACCATGAGGCAGGAGATGGGGGTCCCAGTGTGTGCTGTGGGGTAGGAGATTGGGGTACTGCTGTGCACCATGGGGTAGGAGATGGGGGTCCCACTGTGCACCATAGGGCTGGAGATGGGGGTCCCACTGTGCACCATGGGGCAGGAGATAGGAGTCCAACTGTGCACCATGAGGCAGGAGATGGGGGTCTCACTGCGCACCATGGAGTAGGAGATGGGGGTCCTTTTGTGCACCATGAGGCAGGAGATGGGGGTCCTTTTGTGCACCATGGGGCAAGAGATAGGGGTCCCACTGTGCACCATAGGGCTGGAGATGGGGGTCCTGCTGTGCATCATGGGATAGGAGATAGGAGTCCAACTGTGCACCATGGGGCAGGAGATGAGGGTCCCACTATGTGCCACGTGGCAGGAGAAGGGGGTCCCATTGTGCACCATGGGGTAGGAGATGGGGGTCCCAGTGTGCACCATGGGGTAGAAGATGGGGGTCCCATTGTGCACCATAGGGCTGGAGATGGGGGTCCCCCTCACCAGGATGCCCTGGATGATGGTGTGTCGGTTCTTGCCCTCGTAATCCACCACCTCGATGTAGTCCAGGTAGGCGTCAGCCCAATAGACCAACCGGCTGACCAGGTCCAGCGTGATGCCGTGCGGGAACACGATCTTACTGTCCACCAACTTGGTTCGGTTCTGCCCGTCCATATCGCAGCGCTCCACCTTGGGGATCTGACCGTAATCCGTGAAGAACACTTTGCTGCCAGACACAAAGGGACGGAGCTCAGCACCAATGCACCCAATGCACTCAATGCATGCACCCAATGCACTCAATGCACGCACCCAATGCACCCAATGCATGCACCCAATGCACCCAATGCACCCAATGCATGCACCCAATGCACGCACCCAATGCACTCAATGCACGCACCCAATGCACCCAATGCATGCACCCAATGCACCCAATGCATGCACCCAATGCACCCAATGCACGCACCCAATGCACCCAATGCATGCACCCAATGCACCCAATGCATGCACCCAATGCACGTGAGCTGCCCCCCCTATTGGAAACCACCCCCTCCTGCCCCCCATCTCACGGCCCCATAGCGGTGCTCACCCCATGGTCGGGTCCAGCGCGATCCCTTTGGGGTTGTAGAGCTCCAGGTCCAGCAGGGTGACGCAGGTGAGGCCGTTCTTATTGCAGACGAAGATGCGGTCGTCGATGTCATCCACAAAGTAGAAGTTGCCCGTCAGCCAATCGATGGCCATCTGCTCCACGTCTGTATGGGATGACAATCAGGGTTGGGGGGGGGGTTGGAGGGCAGGAGCCCCATTGCCTTTGGAGCTGCCCCATAAGGGGGGACACACAGCACAGAACCATACGGAGGTGGAAGCAAAGAGCCATTAGAGTGGTTTAAACCACAGGGAACCCCCCCCAGCCCCATTCCCTGCATTGAATGGGGACACTGCCCAGCATTGCACTGCAAACATTGCACAGCATTGCAAAGCACTGCACAGCATTGCACTGCACTGAACTGCCCAGCATTGCAAAGCATTGCACAGCACTGCACTGCCCAGCATTGCACAGCACTGCAAAGCATTGCCCAGCATTGCAAAGCATTGCACAGCACTGCACTGCCCAGCATTGCAAAGCATTGCACTGCACTGCACTGCCCAGCATTGCACAGCATTTCACAGCATTGCACAGCACTGCATTGCACAGCATTGCACTGCACTGCCCAGCATTGCAAAGCATTGCACTGCACTGCACTGCCCAGCATTGCACAGCACTGCATTGCACAGCATTGCACTGCACTGCCCAGCATTGCAAAGCATTGCAAAGCATTGCACTGCACTGCACTGCCCAGCATTGCACAGCATTTCACAGCATTGCAAAGCATTGCACAGCACTGCAAAGCACTGCACTGCACTGCCCATCCGTGCCCATCCCTGCCATGGAGAGGAGCCCTGCACCAAAGCAAGGCACAAACGTTCCCCCCCACTCGAGCAGTTGGCGGCAGCGCAGCGCTGACTCACAGTCACAGGACAGAGTGCAGCCATAAGGGGGGGGGGGGGGGAGCAGAGGAGGGGGGGGGTGGGCACAACGAGGAGCCCTTTGGGACCATGACCACCCCCCAGCAGCTGCGGGCACAGCCGGGTGTCACCCACCCACTGCCTGCAATGGGCGGCTGTGCTGCTGGGGGGGGGGTTTGGGGTGGGACCCCCGCCCAGTGCTGGGGGTGATTCAGGCTGCTCCGTAGCCAGGCCCTATTTGTGCAGCTGGAAAGCATTACGCTGCTGCTCCGAGCCTTTTGTTTTTTCCCCATCCCACCCCCCCCTCCCCCCTCCTCCTCTGCAGGAATCGGGTTTTAAGATCCTTATTATTAATTATCACCATTAATTAATAGGATTATTCACTTCCATCTTCTCTCGGGGGGGGCTTCGGCTTCACCCGGTGCCCCCCCCCCTTCACTTTCTGCTCTACTCAGACCGACCCCTATTATTATAACCCACTGTGCCCCACACCCCCCCTATGCCCTCCATCCCCCCCCCCATCCCCATGTGAGTGGGTGAGGGATGGTGATGGTGGTGGGGGGGGGGTCCCCCCTTTCCCCTCCTTGCTCAATCAGCTCCGGGTGTTGCAAAGCATTGCAACACAGACGGCCACGTTTCCTCAGCTCCATCGCTTTGCTCATGTCTGGAAAAGGACTTTTTTTGTTGGGGGGGGGGGGGATGGAGGAGGAGGAGGAGGACGAAGGGGGGGGGGGGGTTGAACTTGAGATGGAAGAGCAGCACTGCTCAGAGCTGCACTGCAGCACTATGGGGGGGGGGGCGGGTAGCCAGACCCACACCAGGAGCACACAAAGACCCCCCCCCCATTGCTGCCCCCCCCCCATTGCTACCTCCCCCCATTGCTACCCCCACCCATTGCTGCCCCTCCCATTGCTACCCCCCCCCCATTGCTACCTCCCCCCATTGCTGCCCCCCCCCCATTGCTACCCCCCCCCCCTTTGCTACCTCCCTCCCCCCCCATCTGACACAGCCGTTGTCACCGCAGAGATTTTGGGGAACCGATTTTGCTGAGGCAGCACAGCCCCCCCCCCCCCTCCTCTTTCCAACCCCCCCCCCCCCTCATAATGAATCAGTCTCTCTTGCAAACCCATCAATCACAGCAGGAAGGAAACTCGACCTCAGCTCTGACTCAACCCATTTCAACACCTCCCTGCGATGGATGCAATGGAGGCCGTCACCCCAAAGCCCACAGAGACCCCAAACCTCAGCTGCCAGAAGGGAGCAAACCCTGAGGGCCCCCCCACCCCCAACATCCCCCATTGCAGAGCCCATCTGAAAGCCCCCCCCCCCCATGGAGACCCACAAGGTCCCGTGTGCAGATGGAGGAGCAAAGCTCAGTTCTGCTGCTGCTCTTTGCAGGGGGCAGCCCTACAGCCCCCCACCCTACAGCCCCCACCCTACAGCCCCCCACCCTACAGCCCCCCACCCTACAGCCCCCAGCCCCATTTAAGCCCTGCCAAACAGCCCCAATCCCACTGCCCCACAGTTGCTACCCCATGGTTCCCAGCCCTATTCCCAACCCCACAGCCCCAGTTCCAGTCACAAAGCCCCACAACCCCAGCTCCCCACCCCAATGCCCCACAGCCCCCACTCCACGGTCCCCAGCCCCATTTACAGCCCCCAGCCCCATTTACAGCCCTACAGCCCCAAAGGCCCCATCCCCACATCTCCCACCCCACGGTCCCCAGCCCCAGTCCTATAGCCTCAGCCCCACAGCCCCATTCCCAGCCCCACAGCCCCATTCCCGGGCTCCATCAGCACGCAGCTGCCATGGAGAAGCTTTGGAAAAGCCACTGCATGTTTCCAGTTCAGCAACGCCTCTAAAGAGGAGCAGAGGATTGCAAGGAATTCACACCCCGGGGCTCCATGCACACGTTGGGTCCCCTCCTGGTTTTTAACCCTGCATTCACAGCACCCCATAAGCTGCAGCAATTCCTGCCTCATCCCATCCTCACCCAACCTCTGGGACAGCAAAAGGCTCCAGGGACCCCTTTGCTTTTGTTAAGGTTTGCTTACGAGATGGGGCCTGAAGGGCTGCAATGGGGGGCAGTGGGGTTATGGGGTGGGATGGAGCCCCATAGTGACGGTGCTGTGCTACGTGTGCACCCCCCACATCCCCCCACCCTCCCATGGGGCTGCTGCCCACAGTGGGGTGAATGGAAGGCAACCAAGGGGCTTCTAATTAATTGCATTGCCCCCTCCTGCATTGCACTGCACTGCATTGCATTGCCCCCTCCTGCGTTGCACTGCATTGCCCACTCCTGCAGCACATTGCACTGCATTGCACTGCTCATTCCTACACTGCATTGCCTCTTCCTGCAGCACGCTGCATTGCATTGCTCATTCCTGCCTTGCATTGCCCACTCCTGCATTGCATTGCATTGCATTGCCCACTCCTGCAGCACATTGCACTGCACCGAGCAATGCAGACACTGACCACCCTGCAGCCAACACAGAGGGCAGTGAGCACACAGCACTGCATTGCATTGCACTGCATTGCACAGAGCACAACCAGCCCAGCTCTGCTGAACCGCTGCAAGGAGAGCCCTCAGCACCGCAGCAAAACAGGAACACAAAGAAAGGAATCAGTGCATGGAACGGCGCCCATCCCTCCTTCTTGCCAAGCTCGTCCACAGCGGAGCCTCTTTCTTGGCTGCAGCAAGGAAGAAAAACAGCCCTGCATGCAAAGCAAGGCAGGAAAGCATTCATTCCTCCCTGCAATCCATTCACCCTGCAGCTCCGCTGCTTATTGGTTGGGTCGTAGAGAGCAACGGGGCTGAGATGGAGTCAATGGAAACATCCCAGCTCTGCGTGTTGGGATGGATGCTGCCTGCAAAGGGCAGATTGCTGTTCTTTAAGGCTTCTCATGGAAGGGTCTGAGATTTCAAAGCCCTTCCTGAGGGTTTGGCTTGTGAAAGGCAAAGAAAACAACGAACTTTGAGATGAGCAATGAGAAATCAAGAGAGAGCTGCAGCCAGATGCAGAGTGCTCAAGGCAATGCAATGCAATGCAATGCAATGCAAGGCAGCACAAGGCAGTGCAATGCAATGCAAGGCAGCACAAGGCAGTGCAATGCAATGCAAGGCAGCACAAGGCAGTGCAATGCAATGCAAGGCAGCACAAGGCAGTGCAATGCAATGCAAGGCAGCACAAGGCAGTGCAATGCAATGCAAGGCAGCACAAGGCAGTGAAATGCAATGCAAGGCAGCACAAGGCAGTGCAATGCAATGCAAGGCAGCACAAGGCAGTGCAATGCAATGCAAGGCAGCACAAGGCAATGCAATGCAATGCAAGGCAGCACAAGGCAATGCAATGCAAGGCAGTACAAGGCAATGCAATGCAATGCAAGGCAGTACAAGGCAATGCAATGCAATGCAAGGCAGTACAAGGCAATGCAATGCAAGGCAGCACAAGGCAATGCAATGCAATGCCTGCAGTGTTTGGGGCAGCTGTGGCCATGCAAAGCAATGGCACCCAAAGGGAGAGGGGAGGGGTCTTTGTGGGACCCCCAGTGCTGCCAAGGCCACGAGGCCCATGAGCCGATTGGGTTTTGTTTTCTTCTCCTTGGAAGCTCAAACTCCAAAGGAATTGAGGGCGTTGCATCAGGAAACACAGGGAGAGCTCAAGATCTGATGGAGCAAAGCCCCATGATGGGGCAGGGCTGGAGATCAGCCCCCAAAGAGGAGGGGGGTTCTGCAGCCCCTGGGCTGGCTCTGCTCTGCACTGCTGGGGCTCCGTGCACAGCAGCACACGCTGCTTTCTGTCCTTGAATGCAAGCTCACATTCGGTGCCTGCCAGGATTTCCCCCTGATTAAAAACAGGACTGGAATTCTCACACAGAGCTGAGGAGGGATTGAGAAAGAGAGGAAGGGAGGAAAGCAGGAAAGCAAAGCACAAGTTCCCCTTTCTGCTGCTCGGTGTGGGCAGGAAGGATGCGGCCGTGGCTCCTGTTTGCTCACAGCACCCCATGGAGAGGGCAGGGAAGGACGAACCCAGCTCCAAAGCGAAGCTGTTCTGCTGTTGCTGGGGTTTCACCCTTCTTTCCCCTAAGAGCAATAAGTGGGGTGCTCCTGGGGGCAGAGATGGGGCGAGGAGATGGGCAGCAGCATTTGGGAGCAGCACATCAGCATTGCTGCACTGCAGCACCAGATGGGAAAGCAACGCTGCAGCATCCAGCACAGCTCCCATGGTGCTGTATGACACCAATCACCTCCTTGTAGGGACACAAAGGGGACACAAAGGGGACACAAAAGGTCCTAAGGCGCCAGGTTATGGTGTCCCAGCCTTACAGGGACAGCTGGGGCTGCTCACCCTCAGCCCTGCTGTGCCCCCATGGGATGTGGATGGAGCCCCATTAGCAGCAGGGAAGTCTGGCTCCTGCTGTGAGCTGATCAACACCACAAAGCGGCAGCTGCTAATTGGGTTCACGGGTCTTCACGTCCCTGTTTTGGGGATGGGGGGGAGGAGGGGAGATCCCCAAAGGCTTTGGGACCTGGGGAGGGGGGGGGGGGGCAGGACCCAGAGCTCAGCCCCTCTGCTGAACTGAGTGGAGAGACCCAAAGGGAACCTCCCAAGGGAACCTCCCAAGGGAGGAAGGAGAACACAAAGTCAGAGCTCAGAGCAGCCCGTGGTGGGGATGGGAGGCAAAAAGCTCAACCCCCCCCTGCCTAATTTGAGGCTGTGAGAGCAAAAGGGTGAGGCCTCTCCCTATAAATACACACAGCTCCAGCCATCCCACACAGACTGGGAGGCCAAGGAGAGGGTTGGGGGGGGGGCACAGTGCCCTGCTGTGACCCCATTGGGCTCCCGGTGCCTCTTCTCCATCTCCCAGCAAAGGGCTGAACCTCTGAGCACCAAAATCCCAGCCATGGGAGAGGGTTGAGAGCAGCAAAACCCCAACAGGACGCTGTGCTGCAAACCCAGCATCGCCCTGTGAGTCACGGAGCGGATTTGGGGTCGGGATTCCTGTAATCACTGCTTTCTAGGGCGGGGATGGAGGCAAGAAGAGCACGGGGCCAAAAGCAAAAGAGGAAACGAGAGCTGCCGTCCCCAAAGCATCGTGCAGGTACCGTCCCCAGCAGCTCATTCCTCCCCGTGTGTTTGCACCAAGAAACCGCAGCGCTCACCAGAAATAAGGGAAGGAAGAGGGGGAAAAAAGCCAAAGCTAAAAGGAGAAGGAGGAGGGAAGAGAATGGAGCAGAAGGGGACGCTCACGGTGCAGGCTGAGCGAGATGTTGATGGAGCGCTCCTCCACGAAGCCCTTCAGGTTGGGGATCTTGGCGCACTTGAGGATGGTTTGGGACGCGCTGTCACCCACGTGCACCCAGCAAACCGTGTCCTCGATGTAGTTGAAGTCCATGGCCGTGGTCTGCTTGGCACTGGTGGGGGTGATGTTGGGGACGGGGGCTCCGCTCAGATACGTGGCCAAGATGTTCTGCGAGTTGGCAATGAGCAGCACGGGAGGGCGGTCCACGGGTTCTGGGGGGGGGGAAGAGAAATGGGGCTGTGACAGCACACACAGCAGGGAGGGCAGCTTAAGGCTGAGAGCAGGGCTATAAGAGTACCTTAAAGCAGTGAACCAGGGCTATAAGGGCACCTTAAGGCTGAGACCAGGGATATAAGGGCACCTTAAGGCTGAGGACCAGGGCTATAAGGGCTCCTTAAGGCAGAGAGCAGGGCTATAAAGGCTCCTTAAGGCTCAGACCAGGGCTATAAGGGCTCCTTAAGGCAGAGAACAGGGCTATAAGGGCTCCTTAAGGCAGAGAGCAGGGCTATAAGGGCACCTTAAGGCAGAGAGCAGGGCTATAAGGGCACCTTAAGGCAGAGAACAGGGCTATAAGGGCACCTTAAGGCAGAGAACAGGGCTATAAGGGCACCTTAAAGCAAAGTGGGGTCCCACTCCCAGCAGGAGCCGCCCAGGGGCACGTTGTTGCTTCCCCCAGGCTCTCACCATTCTTGGCTTTGCAGGACCTGTTGTCAGGCTGCAGGAGATATCCCTCAACACAGCTACACGTGTAGGAGCCCTCAGTGTTGGTGCAGGTCTGGCTGCAGGTGCCATAGACGGTGCATTCATCGAAGTCTGCAAAAGAAAGGGAAGCAGCGAGGTTTGGAGCAGCAAACATCCTTCTGGGGCAGCCACGTGAGGGGGAGGACACGATGTGCAAAGCAGCAACACACAGAAATCAAAGGGACCAGAAAGCAAAGGGACCAGAAAGCAAAGGGACCAGCACAGCCCCTGCTGAACATCACCCCACAGTGGAGCCTAAAGAGAACTCTGCTCCTCCCCCCCCAAATTGCTCTGCAAAAGCTGCTTGTCAATTCCCAGCCCGGATTGCTCTCGTGTGCAGCTCCCCTGGTTTGCAAGTTGCTTTCTTCTGTGAGATAAAAGGGCAGCCTGCAGCACGGAGCCCTCAGCCAGAGCTGCACACACAGCTGATAACGTCCCCATCCCACCCCAGCTCAGATAAAGGAGACACGGAGCTGCTGTATCCTCCCACCTCAGATCTTATCCCCAGGGTCCAACAGCCCCTTTGACCCTCCAGCATCATCATCACCTCCATGCACACAACCAGCTCAGCACTGCGCCCACCCAGCAGCCCCACAAAGGAGATCGCCCCCCCCCCCAACCCCCCATTGGGAGCCCAGAGGTGCTGAGTCCCACGTGAACCCCTTTAGGGCTCCTCTTTGAGCCCCCCCCGAACCCACACCCACCTTTGCAGCTCCTCCTGTCCTCAGCCAGCTGGAAGGAGTTGTTGCAGTAGCAGGCAGGGCCGCTCAGCGTGGGCACGCAGTGATGCTGGCAGCCCAGCGCTGTGCAGTTGGCCAATTGCTCTGCAAAGGAAAGGCAGAGGAGGAGTGAGACAGAGCAGAGCTCGGTGGGTTCTGCCCCCATGGGAACCTTCCCCTTGTGGGACAGCTCAGCCTCGGGTTTGTAGCTCCTTGCTGAAGCAGCACAGCGGCCAAGGAAACAAGGAACAGAATGCACGGCCTTAAGTGGGGAGCGGGAGAGAATGGCAGGAGCACAATTGCATCACCTCCATCTCCTGGGGTATAGAAGCCCCCAAGGTGCAGATGAGGCCACGCAGCTCCACTGGGTGCTCTGCAGGACAAAGCTGAGCCAGCAGAGGAAGCTCCTCTTGGCAGCAAAAGAGCTCAGGGCACGAGAGGCCAGATGCAAAGGGCAGCAAGCCAGCAGGGTGCGATGGGCAGTGGGAGCTGGGGGTGCTCAATGGGGCCTGATGAGCCCCACACTGTGCTGCCATACGTAGGGCTGAACCTGGATGCATCCTGGGAGCTGCAGAGCATTGCAGCAGCGTGCATTGCAGCAGTGTGTGTTGCAGCAGCGTGCGTTGCAGCAGTGTGCGTTGCAGCAGCATGCATTGCAGCAGTGTGCGTTGCAGCAGCGTGCGTTGCAGCAGCGTGCGTTGCAGCAGCGTGCACTGCTTGCTCTGCACTGCTCCACTCAGGGCCTGCAGCTCTCAGATGATCCATCTCCAAGCTGGATTAGCAGCACCCGGATGAGCAGCACAGCCCTAAACACCGAGCAAAGGTCAGGGCAGGTGCGGGGCTCAGCACCCATCGGGATCTCAGCAGCACCCAGCAGCTGCCCTGGCCCGGTGCCACCAGCACCATGCCATGCATTGCCCAGCTGTGAATAACGAGCTCTCATTTAACCCGTGAGACCTATTAGCTAAATGCTAATTGTCAGCCAGGGCAGGGCTGCACAAACAGCCCCACGCTTCCCATGCACAGCCCAGCCAAAGGGCTGCAGGAAGGAGGGGAGCGAAGCTGCATGTCCCAGCACGGGATTGGGTTAAATGGGATGGAAATCGGCCCCAAAAGAGCCCCCGGGCTGGGCTGGAAGCACTGAGCTCGCCTGCAGCACACAGCCAGCCCTGGGGTCAGCCCAGGACATGCGTTTCCACACAGCTGATCCCAGCAACGATGCACGCTGAGATTTGGGGGAGAGTTTCCCAACAGGATTAGCAAGCAGGGAGCAGCCAGGAGACCGATGGGGGGTGGGGGTGGGGGGGTGAAGGGGAATAAAGCAATAAAGCTCCTGGAAATATGGAAAAAAATACATCAGCATCTCTTATCTGCACCAGAATCCCCGACTCTCCAAGCTGTTAAAAGCCAGGAGACAATGCAGCTATTTAATGGCCTGCAGGCTCAGGAATGATGGGCATTTACTTGCAAGCGGCTCTGGATAATCTCTGAGCACTCAGACTGCCAGCTCAGCTGCCCCCAGAGCTCCTGCTGCTGGGACAGGGGGGCACCAGCACCTCCATCAGGGCAAAGCTTGTCCATAGAGCAGCAGGGGGAGCTGCCTGCAAACCACCCCCAACCCAACAGCAGCTCAGGGACCTCGTGATGTACCCGGTGTGGGGGGAAAGAGAGCAAAGGGGGGGGGGAAAGAGAGCAAAGGGGGGGGGGGGGGGGAAGAGAGCAAAGGGGGGGGTTATTTAGTGATGCTGTCCACACAGATCTCTTACTCTGCAAGTGATAAGAGAGGAAATGGCAACCCATCTCCCAACACCTACCCCTGCAGTGCGGCCCCTCATCCGAGCCATCGAAGCAGTCGTGGAGCCCATTGCAAAGCTTGCTCATGTGGATGCACAGCTCGGTGCCCAGGCAGTTGTGCTCGTTGGGTTGGCACCGCGACACTTTGCTCTGAGGGCCTGCAAGGACAGCAAAAGGCACAGCAGTCACTCCCCAAAGCAGGGTGCAGCCAGCACCTCCAGCACCTCCCCACAGCACCCATTGGGCATGGGGGGGGATGGATGGGCACATCTCACCCTGCTATGGGGCACTGAGAGCACCTTCAGTCCCTGCTTTGAGCCCTGGGGTCCCACACCTCCCTGGGCATGTGGCTGCATGGAACCTCGGTGCCCAAAGTGCATCCACAGGTGCCAACAAACCCCTTTTGCTCACAGGCAGCTCACGGGGGGGTTGTTAAGCACCGGGGGGTGACACGATCCCAGGAGCCTTAATCTCCATTATTAACTCAGCAACTTACAAAGGAAGCGCGGCTTATTTGTTAAGCTGCTCTGCAAAGAAGCACAGCATTAAGGCAAACAACAAATCAAATCAGATCCCCAAACCCCACTCAAAGTTCTCCTGGTGTTTCGGCTCCGACCAAGAGAGCAGCAGCCCCAGGGTGCAGAGTGGAGCAGCAGCTCCGGATGCAGTAATTCCTGGTCTCCCTATCCCCACATCTCTCAGGTTTTGGGGTCAAACAAGGATCCCCCACAGCACCATGCTGCCCAAGGTCCCATTGCAGCCAGCTGTGCAGACCTGCAGGCTCCATGCCTTGGGGTTCAGGCACTTTAGGACTCATCCTAAACCTGTTGGGCTCCCTTGGGATCTGCATTGAGTTCCCTCTGCCTGCAGCTCTGCTTCCTGGAAGCTGCTGTTGTGCTTTCAGCCCTAACCCTTGGGCTAACAGCAAGCATTGCTGAGAGCTCCCTGCAGGACAGACAGCTGTGATGGGGACATTGCCAACCCCAGGGCAGCCATCAATGCACCCCACAGGGCACCAGCACCACAATCTCCCCCCTCACATCACCATGATGTGCTTCCCTCCCATGGAACAGCACAGGGACTCAGCCTCCCTTCCTTGCATTGCACAGCAACGCCTGCTGCCCTCAGCCTGCACTGCCCTGCAAGTCAGCCCGGGCTCAGCACACAGATGGGAAGAGCCAGGCTGGGAGCAGGGAGGACACTCACAGCTCTGTTGTGCATCCCCTGTGCACAGGAACCCCCCCTTCCAACATACCCCTCCCAGACGGGAGCCTCCACCCACCCCAATGATGAAACAGCAAATTGTTTCTGGATGAGCAGCCTCACAGGGCTGGGTTGTTTTCCTCTGCCCTTCCCAACTGAGCTCCGTTATACAGAGCTGCAAAGTCCAGCAAAGCGAGCTGCAGTGAGCAGCCCCAAAACACAGCGGTGTTGGGAGGGGGGAATCCATGCACAACTCAGAGCACATGGGATGATCCCACATTGCCAAGGTGAAAAACTCCAGCCCACCACCCCATCCCATCCCATCCCATCCCATCCCATCCCACCCCATCCCATCCCATCCCATCCATCCCATCCATCCCATCCATCCCATCCCATCCCATCCCATCCCATCCCATCCCATCCCATCCCATCCCATCCCATCCCATCCCATCCCATCTGTGGTTCATGCAACGTGCCCTTCATTGCACATTGAGGTGCCCAAAGGATGGGAATGCAAAGGGCTCCAGCTGCCAGATCCAGCCCTGTGAGCACAGGGATGCTTTTCCAACACATGTAGGAACGTTTCCAGCTTGCAGACTCGCTCAGCAATGCGAGATCAACCAATAGAACCACAGGTTGGAAAAGACCTTGCAGGTCATCGGGTCCAAGCAGACGGGATGGACTGCAGAGCTCCGGATGGGAACCTGAGCACCAGCCCTGGGACCACACATCGCTCCCTGCTCTGCATTGCAACCCCCCCCCCCCAAAGGGCAGCTCTGCCCCCTCCTCCAAGGGGGTCGAAGCACGTTGCCATCATGGCACGGCAAACGAAGGGTTAATTAACACAGCACCAAACAAGCCAAAAGAAGGAAGGCACCGGAATGAAGTGCACAGCTCGGATCCGCCGTGCCCATTATTGCCCTGCACAGAGCCTGGATCAGAACTGCTTATCGCACACAGGGCAGGATTAATCTACAAGCAGCTCTGTTTGCTTTTGACCGTGTGGGTTTGCTAATAAATGAGCCCATTTATTACATGTGACAAGCTGGTGGTACACCCCAAGGAGCTGAATTAGGCCGGAATTTTAACCTCACTTGGAAAAAGAAATGAGGGGGGAGAGGGGGGGGGGGCAAGGAAAGAAGAAAAGCAATTCGTTCTTCCATAAATAAAGGCTGTAATTTGTTTGGCAACAGCCCAAAGGGATGGAAAGCTGCAAAGGGAATAGATGGGAGCTTGACCCGGAACGGGCAGGTCCTGCCCATGGACCTACATTGGGTGCCAGCACCCAGCACTGCATCAGCACAGGGTCACTCTCTGGGCAAGCAAAGTGCTGCAGCTCCTCCTGCTCCTGCATGGGATGGTTTGGCTTCAAGCATTGCCCTGCTGGATGCAAACACCCCCCTGGGTGCAATGGGGTGCAATGGGACTGCAGGAAGGGTGCTGCCATGCAGCAGTGTGTGAGCAGCAGGTTGCACCGTGACACCCAGCAGGAGAAACAGCCACAGCAAATCCATTTCCCAGCACCTTTTTGCTTTGCAAGGGGAAAGGTGGAGGCTCTCATCCAAGCTTTGCTCCTTGGGAAAGCATGGTGGGATGTGAAGGTGAGGAATCAGTGCATGCCTCTCCTATGGACACGAGTGCATCCATAGGGCTGAAAAGGGGAACTCTCCCTGTGCTCAATGAGCAACGCCTGCAAAAGGATTCCCTGGAGAGCAAAACCCTTCCATAGAGCAGACAGCATTTCCAGAGCCTCTGACATGAGTGCAGAACTGCAATGTAAACAGCCGTGTATCTGCAGCCAGGGCTGGGGCTAATGAAAAGAAATCATTAAATCATAGGAATCAAAGTCATTCTCTCCCTGCCAAAAAGATAAGGGGGGGTTGGGGGGGGGGGGGGGGGGGATGAGCCTTCTGGGTGCCCCGGTGCCAAAGTGGCGTGAGAAAAGCTCTCCTGGCACAACAAGAGCTGCTGCCAGTGCTGACAGGTCGGGCTGTTTGCACGAGCCTGGGCAGGAGCAGGCAGAGCTCAGCATCCCTCTGCCCATGGGAGAGGCTGCCATAGGCGATGCCCATCCAGCCCCACCAACCAAGCAGCTCAGGCTGGGCTGAGGGCAGGATGTGAGATATGGGGGGGGGGGGTCCTTTCTGCCCTTTGGAAGGTGGGGGTCTCATCTTATGGGGGGGGGCAGATGTGATGATGGTGCTTCCCCATCTCATCCAGTGGCTTCCATCCCCCCTGCCTGGCTCTGCAGCCCCATTCAGACAGTGATAAGGAAAATAATAAGGGGGAGAGGGGTTAAAAAGAGCATCCAGGGCATCCATCTACCTGTCTGGATGGATAAAGAGAGAGAGCTGTGAGCTGGGCAGGGGCACAGCCAGTGCAATACGTCAATCAGGACGGATTCCTTCCAGCCTCCAAGCCAGTAATTTTCCAGGGCTGCTGATTGAGCGGAGCCAGACAGCCCAGCCCATCCCATCCCAACCCATCCCATCCCATCCCATCCCATCCCATCCCATCCCATCCCATCCCATCCCATCCCATCCCATCCCATCCCATCCCATCCCATCCCAACCCATCCCATCCCATCCCATCCCATCCCATCCCAACCCAACCCATCCCATCCCATCCCAACCCATCCCAACCCCCCCCATCCCTCCCACGGTTGCATCATTTCTCTTTTTGCTTTCAGAAATAAATAACTCCAGCGCCGAACCGCAGCCTGCTGGGGAGGGAAGCTGTGTGCCAAGAGCAACGGGAGGCCGAGCAGGATGCGGCCATAATGCTGGCTGTCAAACAGCAGCACCCGGCACCTCGGCATAGAGAAACATGGGGATGTGCTCTGCAGGAGCTGCTGGCCCGGTCTGACCCAACATGGCTCCCTGCTCGTGGCCTGCCTTGTCCAGAGCAACATGGCTCCTGGCCTTGTCCAACCCAATATGGCTCCTGGCCTTGTCCAACCCAATATGGCTCCCAGCCCTGTCCAACCCAATATGGCTCCCAGCCCTGTCTGACCCAACATGGCTCCCCACTCATGGCCTGTCTTGTCCAACCCAACATGGCTCCCCACTCATGGCCTGTCTTGTCCAACCCAATATGGATTTTGGCCTTGTCCAACCCAACATGGCTCCTTGCTCATGGCCTGCCTTATCCAACCCAATATGGCTCCTGGCCTTGTCCAACCCAACATGGCTCCTGGTCCTGTCTGACCCAACATGGCTCCCTGCTCATGGTCTGGCTCCATCTATCCGACCCAACATGGCTCCCTGCTCCCATCCTGCTCCTTCCCAGCCCCATTCCCCCCATGGTTGCTCCCTTGCAGGGTCCCAGCCCCACTCAGTACCCACACACCCCCATCCCCACCATGCCTGGGGCAGCTCCTGCCTCCCCCCACCATACACTGACCCCATAGCCCCCCCATAAAGCCCAGACCCCCCATCAGCACCCTCAGCATCCAGATGGGAGCAGATTAAAGCAGCATCATCCTCAATGGGAGCTGGATGGCAAGCAAGCAGCTGGACGGATGGAGCTGGTTGGTACCCGGTTGGTACCCAGCAATGCAGCAGCATCCCAGGGGGGGGTGAAAGGGAGGTTGGGGGGGTCCTGAAGCAACAAAGAGGTGGAGCAGAAGAGGAAGGAAAGCAGCTGATACATACAGATATCGGGGGATTCATCCGAGCCGTCGGGACAATCCTTCTCCCCGTCGCATCGCCAGCCCTTAGAGATGCACGTGATCTGATCTTTGCATGCAAACTGTTTGGGGCTGCACGTCTTGGGTGCTGGGTGAGAAACAACCAGAACGAAGGAGAAAATCAGTTTCTTCCCCAATGATTTCCTTCTTTCCTTCCTCCCCCCACCCCTGTTTGTAAATAGGGATTAAGATGGAGCTGAAGGAGCACGTCGCTTTCCTTGCTGATGGCTGATGGTTGCAGGTTGGCAGCAGATCCATCAGCCCAGAGCCCTGAGCAAGGCAGACAATATAAAGTGAGGCATTAATGGCACCGGGATGAAGCAGGAATGGAGCTTCACGATGCAACAGCTGGAAGATGGTTTTAGGTTGGTTGAATTCATTGCTGGGAGCCCAAAGGTGCTGAGCTTCCAATGGCAGGAATAAAAGTGTAAGAAAAGAGGGAGATAAATGGGAAAACCCAACCGAGAAGGGATTAAAAAGCCTCATTGCACATCATACAGCCAGATGGGGGGGGTGAGGGGGGTTGCAGCCCCCAATGTGGCCCCCCAGCACTGCAATGGGGGGGGTTACAGCCCCATATGTTGGCCCCCCAGCACTGCAATGGGGGGGGTTATAGCCCCCAATGTGGCCCCCCAGCACTGCAATGCTGTCAGCGGGGAGGAAGAGATGCTGGCGGGGCTTTTTTGGCCAGCAGACGCTGCAGGAAAGTTCTTTGTTGGCCGACTCACAGCTGGCAGCAACGGGAAGCAAAAATGCAACGCGTTGTTTGGAGCAGTGCAGAGCACGGAGCTCAGCATCAGAGCACGGAGCTCAGCATCAGAGCACGGAGCTCAGCATCAGAACATGGAGCTCAGCATCAGAGCATGGAGCTCAGCATCAGAGCAAGGAGCTCAGCATCAGAGCATGGAGTTCAGCATCAGAACATGGAGCTCAGCATCAGAGCATGGAGCTCAGCATCAGAGCATATATCTAAATACCTCCAGATGGGAGCAAGTTGGCTGTCAGGACCCCAAACACCCCCAGATGGGACTAAGTCAGCTTCTAGGACCCCAAATACCCCCAGATGGGAGTAAATCCCCTTCCAGGACCCCATACACACACCTAGCCCCACTCAGCTCCATCTCAGCAGCAGGGCAGCTCAGAGCTCCCACCTTTCAGGTCTGTGTTTGCACAGAGCTGGGCCGAATGGGACCCTATGGGTCAGCATCTCAGCCCTGCAGTCTGAATGGAGCACCAAGACATCCCAAACGTCAGCGTTTCCATAAGGATGTGCCATCCCAGAGCCCTGTGCCAGGCTCACACCATCAGCACTGCCCTCCGTCCCCATGGCAAAGCCTTTGGATGGAGCAGGGATGGATGCATGGGTGGGTGATCCGGGTTGATGCGCATCAATGCTGCGTTCACAAGGAGCCAAATTGTGGCCCTGGGAGCTGCAAAAGTGGGAGCTGAGCTGAGCTGAGGGGGCTCCAACCTCGGAGGGAGGGGGGAATAAAAGGGCCTTCATGTGGCACACAATGGGCGGCTCAGAGAGGAACCCGGCGCAGCTGCAAAGAGCCGGCCATGGCAAACATCCCCCTCTTTAGCAGTCAAGAGGAGTGAGCCCTGCTCAAAAAGGAAGGTAAAAAGAGGAGAAAACGGGGCTCCAAACAACGAATGGTTGTTCTGGTGCAAGAAGGGAACCCTCCTGCCCTGGGGAGGGTTGGGGATGTGTGACCCCCCCCACCCCCCATCCCCAGCATGTGGAGATGGGTCAATCCAGGGGTCTTCCAAAGAGCCCATGCACCACCACCACGGTTTGCTTTTAGCCTATAGGGGGACGTCAGCACCCCGTTTTCTATGGGCTCCATCTGAGGGCGCTGAGCAGGAGGGTCCCCCTTCCTCCAGGAGACCCCGAATTCCCTTTGATGGGCAGGACGAGACCCCCGATATTTGGAGAGCGAAGCCCCCCCCAAAAAGCTTTGGGACCATCTGAGCACTCCGGCCCAGCTCCCTCCTTCCTCGGGAGGAGGCGGCCGCAGCTCCGCAAAGGAAACGGGGCTGGCAATAAAGACGGGCTGGAATGAGCGTGATTTGCAAAACAGATGTTCCAAACCGGGATGGGGGGGGGGGGGGAGAAAAGAGAGAGGGAGAAAAATAAATCCACCCCGCATTCCTCGTAGCTCTTCGTCCCCACATCCCGTATCCCATAGGGCAGCACGGGGCTCAGCCACGTCCCCCTCCTCCCCCCCATATCCCCATCCCCACACTCCGACCCCCGGAGGGTCCATTGGCTGCAGCGCAATGCAGCCACTTTTGCAAGCACCCTTCCCCGGCCACGTTAGGCACAACGCAATCCCTTCTGTCCCTTCTGCCTTCACTTTCCTCTCTTGCCTTTCCTTCCATCCCCCCCCCCCCCCCCCCCAAATCCATCCGTCCATCCATTCTTTGTTCTCAGATTTCAGAGCCCTTCGTCCTCTTTTCTCCTTCCTTTCACCCTTCCCATCTCTCTGATGGAGGTTCACCCCGCGGCGATGCCCCGATCCGAAGCTCCGTTACGGAGCTGCAGGGCACGGAGCGGGACCCACTAAAGGGAAACACAGCGCAGAGCGACGCAGCTCGCAGCCCCGCAGCCAAACCCGGTTGTCCTCAGGCCATACGGAGCCAGACCGAGACTAACAGAGACGTTTAAAACAACACAACGCGGATCCCGCAGCCGTATTTTAATAAGCGGGAGGTCGGCATTGAGGCTAATTTGTTTGGCTTGCATTTAAACACAAGATTTCCAAACAGTTCAAATGCATTTTTGCCATTCTTCCATTCCTCCCCCCCCCCCCCCTCTTTAACACCCCCCCTTCCTTCCTTTCCTTTTCCTTCTTTACACGGGAAGATTCAAACCAGCCCGCAGCTCGCTCCATAACGAAGCTCTGTTCGCTCCGTCCCATTCCGAGCCACAAATATTTGGGCTGTGAAGGAGGGGGAGGGAAAAAAAGGGGGGGGGAGGGAGAAAGGGGGGGGGGGGGGGGAGGGAGGGGCTGCCTCAATTGCTGAGTAAATGTTGACTTTAAAAGACGGGGAGGGAGGGGGGGGGGGTTGTGTGTGTTTCTTTGCCCCCTTTCCAGTATCACGCAGCGCTGCTCCCCTTAAGGTGAAATAGGATTTGGGGGGGGGGGGGTTGCAAAGGGAGCTGGGGTCTGAGTGGGGGCAAAGCTGGGGGGGGGGGGGGGAGGGTGGAGAAGAGCCATGGCTGAGAGATGAAGGGGGGGGGGGGGGAAGGAGCTGCAGCCAATGACACGTGGCACAGCCACGATGCTGCCGGGACCCCAAACAGCCCCTCAAGGGAAAGCAGGTCAGATGCCAGGACCCCAAACACCTCCATGCGGCTGCCAGGACCCCAAACAACCCTATGCAATAGCAAGTTGGCTTCCAGGACCCCATACAGCCCCAGGAGGCTGCCAGGACCCCAAACACAGCTGGGTGGGAGTCCACTGGGTGCTGGGACCCCATAGCTGCCAGGACCCCATACACCTCCAGAAGTGAATGCACTGGGTGCCAGCACCCCATTCACCACCAAGTGGGTTGCCAGGACCCCCAAACACAACCTGGTGGGAGTGCACTGGGTAAGAGGACCCCAAATAACCCCCCAAGTGGGACCAAATGGGCTGTCAGGACCCCAAACACCCCCAGGTGGGAGTGCACTGAGTGCCAGGACCCCCAAACAGCCCTAAGTGGGAGCAAATCAGCTTTCAGGACCCCAAACACCCCCAGGTATTGGGCTGCCAGGACCCCCCACCACATCTATGCCCACCCCCAGACCCTACTGACAGCCCCACTAAGGAGCAGCCAAGAGATAAAGCAGCGCAGACCCCAAACCCCCCCCCCGACCCCATAGGATCCCCCCATCCCCGCTGTTCCCTCCAACCCCCTCAGACAAAGGAGGGCAGCGGGGCCACAAATGGAGACGGCTGAGAGCAGGATCCCCACCGAGAGGGGGAAGGGGAATAAATCCCATTGCAACGACCCAGGGCCGCCATCACAGAGTGGGGTCCTGGGGGGGGGGAGGGGGGGGCGAGGGGGGGGGGGGAGGGCGAGAGAGGGGGGGGTCTCCCCCAACACTGCAGCCAGGAGATGTGTGGACCCCCCCCCCCCCCATAGATTGGTGCTGGGGGGGAACGCATTGGGAAATGGTTTTGGGGGGAGGCAGCAAGGAAAGGGAAAAGACCCCCCCCCCCTCCCAGCCTTCCCCCCCCCCCCCAGCCACCATCCCTTCTTTTTTTCCCTCCTCTTTTTGCAGCTTATCTGCAATTGAAATGGGAAGCAAAAAGCAGAACAAAAAGAAAGCAAGGAAACAAAAAGCGTTTGCAGCCAAGAGAAGGGGCTGCAACCCCCCCCCCCCCCCCCTTACACACACACATACACACAAGTGGTGGGAGGGCTGTGGGGGGGGCCTGGCTGGCAGCAACCCATGGGGGGGGGCATTCCTATTCCCATAGGGGAGTGGGGGGGTATTCATCCCCCCCCCCCATATAGAGGGGGTAATGGGGAAGGGTATTCCTATCCCCATATCGGGGGGGGGGAATCCTCCCCTCATATAGAGGGGGTAATGGGGGATGGGGGGGCATTCCTGTTCCCATATTGAGGGGGTAGTGTGTGTGTGGGGGGATTCCTAACCCCATATAGAGGGAGTGGGGGATTCCTCCCCCCCATATAGAAGGGGTAGTGGGGGAGGGGGGCAGCATTCCTATTGCCATATAGAAGGGGTAATGGGGGGGTATTCCTATTGCCATATAGAGGGGGTGGTGGGGGGGACGGGGTATTCCTATCCCATATAGAGGGGGAGGTAATCCTCCTTCAATATAGAGGGGATAATGGGGGGGTGAGGGCATTCCTATCCCCATATAGAGGTGTGGGGGATTCCTCCCCCATATAGAGGGGGTAATGGTAGGCAGGGGCATTCCTATCACCATATAGAGTGGGTAATGGGGATGGGGGATTCCTCTACCCCGTATATAGGGGATAGTGGGCAGGAGGCAATTTGGGGCTGGGGTCCCGGCTGCTGGATGCCCCCAGGGCCACGTGTGACCCCCCCATAGTGCCCCTCCCCCCTTGACCTGGGCTGGGGGGGGGGGCATGTCCCAGATTGGGACCCAAAGGGAGCGCGGTGCTGCGCCCCAAAGGCCGTTATTTATGGCTTCTGGCTGCAGCTGATAAGGATCCCCCGGGATCTGCCCGCGCTGCCATAAAGCAATTACACGCTGTGGATTAATTGGCATTTCATCCCCACAGCTGGAACACCGCGATGGGGGGGGGTGGAGATGGGGGGGAGAGGGCAGCGGGGTCAGATGTAGGGTGGGATGGGATGGGATGGGATGGATGGGATGGGATGGATGGGATGGGATGGGATGGGGTGGGATGGGATGGGATGGGATGGGGTGGGATGGGATGGGATGGGATGGGATGGGATGGGATGGGATGGGATGGGATGGGATGGGATGGGGTGGGATGGGATGGGATGGAATGGGATGGGATGGGATGGGATGGGATGGATGGATGGGATGGGATGGGATGGGATGGGATGGGATGGGATGGGATGGGATGGGATGGGGTGGGATGGGATGGGATGGAATGGGATGGGATGGGATGGGATGGGATGGGATGGGATGGGATGGGATGGGATGGGGTGGGATGGGATGGGATGGGATGGGATGGGATGGGATGGGGTGGGATGGGATGGGATGGAATGGGATGGGATGGGATGGGATGGGATGGGATGGGATGGGATGGGATGGGATGGGATGGGGTGGGATGGGGTGGCAGCAGGTTCCTATGCAGGCCAGCATCGTTCAGCTGCGGCCCTACAAGCACTGGATCCCAGCCAGAGACATTGGCCTCCATTCCTGAGTCAACTCAATTTGGCTGCCTTTGCAAATAGGGACTTTGTCTAAAATGGGGAACCCGAGCAGAACGGTCCTTGTGAAGAGGAGCAGAAAAAGGCCCTTTGAGGGGACGCTGCTGGAATCAAAGTCACTTCTATGGCTGAATAATTAGCGGCTGTGAGTGCCCTCATTAAGGCGGCATAAAGGATCCTATTCCCCAGAGGAGGGCGACGCTCCGGAGCTGCTCTGGATTCGGGGCCGAGGTGTGAAAGCTGCTCTGCGCCCCATTGCTGCGTTATGGGGACCCGAGAGCATCCCACACTGCCCCATGGACACCTGTGGGATGAGCCCACCCCACACTGCCCTATAGACACCCCATGAGCTGAGCTCACCCCACACTGCCCCATAGACACCTAACCCTAACCCATAGACACCCCATGGGCTGAGCCCACTCCACACAGCCCTATAGACACCCCATGAGCTGAGCTCACCCCACACTGCCCCATAGACACCTAACCCTAACCCATAGACACCCCATGGGCTGAGCTCACCCCACACAGCCCCATAGACACCTAACCCCAACCCATAGACACCCCATGGGCTGAGCCCACCCCACACTGCCCTATAGACACCCCATGAGATGAGCTCACCCCACACAGCCCCATAGACACCTAACCCTAACCCATAGACACCCCATAGGCTGATCCCACCCCACACTGCCCTATAGACACCCCACATCCTCCCACTGTTAGAGGTGTGAGCAAACCCAACCCTCGGGTGGGGGGGTTGCAGGAGGAGGAGGAGAGGAATTCCCTGCTGGGAAGTGAGCTCCGATTCGGTGCCCCATAGCGGGGACGGCTCGGCCCCTTCGGAAGGCGGCGGCTGTAGGAAGTATTAAAGCCAACTGCTTCCTTTTGCAAACAATAAAAAACACAACGAGGCGATGCAGGAAACCATTCACAGCAACGAGCTGCTGCTGCTGCCCGGGGGGGGGGGTCACCGAGCATCCAAACAAGCTGGGGGGGGTTGGGGGAGGACCGGGCTGCCAAAGCGATGTGCAAATAATGCCGTGCAAATAACGCCGTGCAAATAACGCCGTGCAAATAACGCCGTGCAAATAACGCCGTGCAAATAACGTCGTGCAAATAAGCCCAAAGGGATCGCTGGGAGCAGCAGGGATGCATCTCGGCGCTCCTCAGCCACAATGCAGCGCTGCGGCCCGAAGAGCTGCAAACAAAGAGCTGTGCAAAGGGATGGGAAGCAGCCGGCTGAGCTGCACGGCTGGGCTGCAGCCGACACATGCAACGCACTCCGGGTCAGGGCAGGGAATGGAGGCTCTGACCCCACAGAGGCTCTGACCCTATAATGGCTCCAACCCTATAGCGGCTCCGACCCCACAGAGGCTCTGACAGCATAGCAGCTCCAACCCCATTGCAGCTCTGACTCCACAATGGCACTGACCCCATAGCAGCTCTGATCCCATAGCAGCTCCGACCCCATAATGGAACTGACCCCATAGCAGCTCCAACCCCATAGCAGCTCTGACCCCATAATGGCACTGACCCCATAATGGTACTGACTGCAGCTCTGACAGCAGAGCAGCTCCAACCCCATAATGGCTCCAACCCCATAGCAGCTCTGACCCCATAGCAGCTCTGACCCCATAGCAGCTCCAACCCCAACAAGGGCTCTGACCCCATAGCAGCTCTGACCCCACAGCAGCTCTATAGGGCCGGGGCCCCCATCCCACCCCTCACCCAACACAGCACAGCACCTCCATAGCCGTCCCTTTGAGCTTGGGAAGGACACCACGGCCTACATTTAGTGCTGGGGATGGATGGGCAGAGCGACCTTATAGGGTATATATGGGCACGACCCCATATGTGGGGTGGGTGCCCAATGGGCCCTTTGGATTGGGGTGGGATGGACGCCATCCAGCATGAATCTGCCTGCAGGAAGGAAGCTGAGTCAGCCCCATTCCCAGCATTGGGATCACAGTGTGGCTGTGGGGCTGCTCACACCTCAATGGGGGGCACAGCAGTGGGATGGATTGTGGGGAACCCAAATCAGCTCCATGCATGGAACTGGCACCTCTGCCCCATAAGCCAGTGGGATGCAGCCGGTCCCATGCAACACTCAGGACCCCCCAACCCAGGTGCAGCCCCCCCCCCCCCGACCCACTCACCCATCCAAGAGCTGCTCCACCATCCCCTCCAGCACCATCCCAACCCCAAAGCCCCAACCATGGGCAGCATCCACACCACAAGGGCATCTCCCACCCCCAAAGCCCCCCCCATACCAACCCCCCCCATCCCTTCTATGCTGAATGGGAAGCATCTGTGCATCTGCAGGGCCCTCCGCCAGCTTCCTTTGGGGTGACTCACGCAGGCATTTGGTGCTCAGCACATCCACACCTCGGGCCTGCAGGACACCCATCCCCCCCCCATGTATGGGGCCGAACCAGCTCCCCCTATAACCAGAGCTCACCCCACAGCAGCACCGTGCACCGCAAAGGGGGGTCCCAGTTAACACCAGGAGCTGCTCCCACCGCCCTCACTTTGTCCTCTGATGGAGGAGAGGGGCAGCCACAGCCCCACATTGCTCAGATGGGGGGGACACAGAGGATATGGGGACACAGAGGATATGGGGACACAGAGGACATGGGGACACAGAGGACATGGGGACACAGAGGACATGGGGACACAGCTGTCACCACCCCTGCGCTGTCCCAAACGCCACCGAGCTGCCCTGGCAGCAATGAGGAGGCACCACATTGGGGCTCACCCCCCAAATCCCATTTGCCACCCCCCACCCCGGGTGGCTGCTCCCCATCCACGACCATCAGCAGGGATGCAGCAGCAGCTGCTGCCTTGGAGCTGCAGCCCCATGCAGAACATGCACAGCCCCCGAGGAGCACCAAAGTGCCCCAACCAAGTCCATTTCCAAAGCAGCAGAGGGCACAACCCCCCCCCCCCATCACCGAGACCCCCCCTCAACGAGGCCGTTGGATCCCTGAGCATTGCAGATCGCAATGTTTGCTGCCGGGAAGAGCCCCGGGGCAGCTCGGAGCTGCGCTGCTGCCCTTTGTCCCTTTGGAAGGGCTCTGCAAGCCCCGCTGCTGGACTTTGCCTCCCTTTGCTCTTCTGCAACCAAAGAGGAACAAACCAACGGCGTCCAGCTCCGCAAACGGGATCGGAGCTGCAAAGCGGGGCAGCCCCACCGCTGCTGCGCTATGGGTCGGGATACGGACCCCCCCCCCCCCTCCATCTCCACCTCCATCCCCTCCCCCCTCTCGGACAGCGGGGCTCCTTCTTAGAGCTCGGCAGGACGCGGCGGCCCAGCAGCACGCCGTGCCGGCACACGTGGCTCCGTGGGGTGGGCGCTCGGAGCCCAACCGGGGGGCGTTCCCGTGCCGCCCTCCTGCCCCATTCCGAGCCACGGGGCGGAGGAGACGATGGAGGAACGTCCCCCGAGCGCATCCCCGCTGCTGCAGCCCCGTTTCCAAAGGCAACGGCCGCTTATGCAATGAGCGATGCCCGGCCCTCCGCCCCCACCAACTTCGGAATCCGCTTCCCGACGCAGCTGGGTTGGAACCGGAGCCGAACCCGCAGCGCTCCGTGCTATGAGGAGCAGCTCAGCCACGACCGCGGGGTCAGCGCCAGCGGCTGCGTCACCTCCGTGTCAATGACCCCACGGGTGGCAGCTCCGAGCCGGGCCCCCCCCAGACCCAAACCCAAAACGTGGGATGGGATCCGGACGCCTGAAGCCCCGTGATTGCGGGGGGGGGGGGGGGTCCGCATCCCCTGCGCCACAACAGCAGCTCCGTGGGGCGCAATGGTTGAGCACAGGGAAAGGCTCCCCCCCCCTCTCGCCCCCCCCCACGTCCCCCTCCCCACGCATTGCCCCCATAGGGACGCACCGAGGGGGAACGCCGAGCGCCCCTCCGCGTTTGAACGCGGCCCCCGCACGGCGGCTCCGACCCCGCAGAGCGGATCGATGCGGAGCGGGCCGCGACGTGCGCAGCGTCTGAATAGCGCGATGCGGGGCGGCCCCGCAGAACCGAGCGGGGATCGGGGCCCGGAGCTGCCCGCAAAGCTCCGCACCGCTACAGGGGAAAGTTACCGGGAACGGGGGGGGGGAAGGAGAGAAAATACGAACGGAACCACCCCCCCCCCACCGCAGGAATTGGGCTCCGCGGGATCCCCCGACGCGGGGAGCGGCCCCGCAGCGCTCTGCTTTGTCACAGCCCCGGAGGAGAACCGCGATTACCGCACCGCTCCGGACCGGGACCGGGTGAGACCGGGACCGGGTGAGACCGGGACCGGGAGCGGCCCCGCTGCGGGCACCCCCCGCCCCCCCCCCCCCCCGCACCGCACCGCACCGCATTGCCCCACAACGGGAGCGCTGCGCAGCCCCGGGGGGACGCGTCGAACCGAACCGAACCGAAGCTCCCCGAGCCCCGCAAAGCCCCGCACTCACCTTCGAGGGCGCGGGCGGCGGGCGCGGCCAGCAGGGCCAGCAGGCACCCGGCCAGGGCCAGCAGCGGCCCCATGCCGGCGGCGCGGCCCGGCCCGGCTCGGTTCGGCTCGGTACGGTTCCGCTCGGCTCGGTTCGGTCCCGCTCTTCACGCCGTTCTGCCCGCGGGTCGGCGCGTCCCGCGCCCGCGCACCGACATCCGCGGAGGGAGGGGGGGGGTGCGGGAGGGGGCGGGAGGGCGGCGGAGCGGGGGGGAGGGCCGGGGCGGGGCGGGGGGGAGCGGGGCGGTGAGGGGTGGGGGGGCTCCTCCGGCCCTGGGCGGCGGCGGCGACGCCGGGGGCTGCGGGAGGGGGCGGGGGGGGGGGGGGGGGCCGTGCGCGCCGCCGCCACCGGGGGATGGAGCGCGCGCCGCCGCCCGGTGACGTCACCGGGCGCGCGCGCTGCCGAGGGGAGGTGGGGGGGTGCGTGGAGAAAGGGGGGGGTGGGGGGGCTACGCGGCTGGTGCGCATGCGCGTGCGGGACCCGGATTGCGCCCCCCGGGCGGAGCTGAAGGGATGGCAATGGGGGGGGGGCGGGACGGGATGGGGTGGGATGGGGGCATGGATGGGGGTAGGGATGGGGATGGGGCTGTGTGTGGGGTGAAGGTGGGAAGGGGATGGGAAGGGTACGATCTAGGGATGGGGTGGATAGGGGTATGGGAGGGATATGGGATGGGTATGGGGTGGGTATAGGATGAGTATGGTATAGGTTTGGGATGGGTGTGTTATAGGCATGGTGTGGGTATGGGGTTGATATGGAATGGGTGTGAGATGGGTATGTTATGGGTACGGGGTAAGTATGGGATGCGTGTGGGATAGGTATATAATGGGGATGGGATGGGTATGGGATGGGATGCGTATGCTATAGGAACATGATGGGGATGGGGTGGGTAGGGGCACGGCATGAGTGCAGTATAGGTTGAGAACGATGTAGGTTGGGGAATGGGGTGAGTGTGGAATAGGAAATGATGGGGATGGGGTGGGAGGGGCGTGGGATGGGGATGGGTTACGGGAAGGGGTGGAATAGGGATGGTGAGGAGGGGGTTGTGCTCCGAGACCCCAGACCACCCCCCCATCACGTTCTGCATCCCCGCATCCCCCCCCCCCCGCTCTGATAGACACGGCTGCGGTGATGATGTCACAGTTCTGACGTCAGAGCCAAACCGTGACGTCACTCCCCATCCCGTGACCTCCCTCCCCCCCCCAGTGATGTCAGCAGTCACGATTACGACATCGCCCCCCCCGATGAGGAGGAGGGATGGGGGGGGGTCGGGGGGGCTGCATGGGGGTCGCCGCCGCCCCAGCTCTTGGGGGGCGGTGCGGATGTTCCCGGTTGGGGCCGCTTTTTGGGTTCCGGGGCTCCTCGGGCGGCCGCGGTCCCGGCGGCCCCCCCGGTGTTGGCGGTACCGACGGGGCGGCAGCGGCCCCTGGTGGCCCCGCACGGACCCCGCACCGCCGGGGTTGCGTGTGGGGGGGGCTGCTTCCCCCCCACCCCCCACCCCCCCCATCTCGACCCCGCAGTTCGCAGCCCCGCACAAGCCCGGGGTTGAAGGGGGGGCCTGTTTGGGGGGGGGGGGGGGTCATCAGCGGGGTCTGCAGCCCCGTTGGGGCCGAACGGGCGCTGGAACACCGATGGGGGCCCGGGGGGTCGCGTGTGGAGCCCACCCGCGGGGCGGTGTTTCTATTGCGGCCCTTGGGGGACCGTGACCCACCCGCGAGGTCACCCGACGTGCGGTGCGGTCTCCGGTTCGGCCCCGGGGAGCCGCAGGGCCGCCCCCCCCCACATTCACCCCCCCCGTGCGCCCCGCGCGTCTCCTCCCCCTTCCTGGCCTCGGCGCTTTCCGCCGGAGCGGGGCCAACCCCGCAGCCCGGCCGCGCCCGCACCGCCATGCACTGAGGGCCCCGGGCCCGGCCCGGCCCTTCCGAGCGGCCCCCCCCGCAGGTAACGACGCCGTGGGGCGGGGGGGGACGCCGGGACGCCGCGACCGGAGGGGCTGCGCCGGTACCGGGAGGGAGGGGCGGGTCCGAACGGGAAGGGCCGAGCGCGGCCCAAATGAGCCCGGGACGCAACCGGGTCGGATCGGGGGGGTCCGTCCCGCAGTTCACGGCCGAGGGAGCCCCACAACGGGGTGGGGGGGGAGCGGCAGAAGGAGTCTGCGGGGGCCGAGTCCGGGCGTGCGGGAAGGGGGAAGTGGGCGCCGCAGCCCCGTTCCGGTCCGTCCCGTCGGTGCGGGAGCTCCGCTTCTGCGCTTCTCCGCTTCTCGGAGGCGATGCCGGGAGCGGGAGGGGCCGCGGGGGGGCGAGGGGCTCCTCTGGGGGTTGGGGGTGGGGGGTGGGGGTGGGCACGCAGCACGAGCGCTGCGGGAGAACGGAGGCAGCGGGAGCGGCGCGGAGGACGCTGCGCGTTGGACGCGGCCCCGCAGCTGTCGGGGTCCGTCGGGCTCCCGCAGCCCCCCGGTGCGGTCCCGGTGCGGTCCCGGTGCAGGTGGACGCGGTGCGGGCGCTGACAGGTGCTCGGGCCCAAAGTCCGCGGCTCCGCGCTGCCGACGGGGCGTACGGAAGGAGCGCGGCCCGATGGGAGCGCAGAGGTGCGCGGTTCGGAGCTCCCGCAACGCCTCCGGGACCCCCCCGGTAATAACGGGGCGGGGGGGCGAGGCCTCGGGCCGGGCTGCGTTCGTGCACCGGAACCGGAGGAAGCCGCTCTTTTGACTCCGCACCGGGGGCGGAATCGCTGCGCTCTGCGGGTTCCCCTCCCCGCCGCGTCCCACCGCAACCCCGCGGTGCGGGGCGGACCCCGCGGCCTCCTCGGCCGCTTCTCCGCTTCCTCTCCCGTTGGCCGAACGAACACCACGTGGCCGTCGGTGCCGCAACGCTGCAGGAAGCGAAGGGACGGCGCGGCTCCGGGATGGCCGCGGTGCGGGAGGAGGAAAGCGATGGGACGGGCAGGAAGAGCGGCACGGCTGCGCCGGGGGAGCTGCGGGGATGGAGCCAGCGGGGCCGGGCCTGGCCGGGAGATGCCGGGGGCAGGAGGAGGAGCGCAGCATCGCCGCGGATCGGAGCGGATCCGGGCATGTCCCGCTGGAGGAGCAGCAGCAGCAGCTGCCTCCGTGCGCTCAGCGGAAAAACGGGTTCTAATGGGGAGCTGGGAACCGCGTCCCGGTTCGCTCCCGTGCGACCCGGCACAGCCCGCCGTGCGGCCGAGCGGCCGTGGGGTGCGTGTGCCCCGGTACCGAACAGCTCCGCGCTCTGATGTTGTCCCGGTGTCGCATCTCTTCCTTCCCTCCGCTCTGGGTTCATCCCTGCTCCTCAGCTCTGCTGTGGGCTGAGCGTTGTGGGGTGGCCGTGGGGTCCTCCCCGTGCCGGCCCCACATCTCGCTGCGCCTCCCTTGGGGGGGGGGGGGGGGATGGGGAGCAGCTCAGCGCCGCATCCTACAGGGCCGGGGTTGGGGTTCCCAAAAGCAGCTCCCAAATCACAGCCTCCTCCGCTTCCCTCCCCCGTGACTTTTGCCGTCCCTCCCCCCCGGCACATCCCCCTTTGTACCGTCCCCCTTTGTGGGAGGCTCCGGGATCCCTCGGAGCTGAAAGGAAACAGGGAAACTGAGGCACGGCCGCCGGCGTCGCCCCGGGTCTTCCTGCTCCTCCTCCGGGCAGCGGGTTCAAGGCGGCCCGATCCCATGGGATGGACACAGCGCGGAGCCCTCGGCGTCCCCTCCCCGCAGGTGACTCTTCCCACCATGTCCCTTTGGAGCATCGTTTCCCAGATGGCGCCGGAGGAGTTCGGCGGAATCTTCGCGGAGTTCCCCCGCAACCTGCGCTGCGTCCTGGGCGAGTGGCTGGAGAACCAGCCCTGGTGAGAGCCCGGAGGGGGGGCAGCCCGACCCGGCTCCGTCCCAACCCGGATAAGGGCGCACGGAGGGGGGGGAGGAGGTGGCGCCGTGGGGTCGGTGCCCGGATGGGGGTGGGCACGTTGGTTGGGTCTGGGGGCTCTGAGTGTAGGCGGGGGGGTGAGGCGGTGGGGCCGGGCAGCAATGGGGTTTTGCTCCGTGCCCACCCGGCTCCTCTGCCCCACAGGGAGTTCATCCACGGCCCGGACACGTTCTGCTCCAGCGTAGCACAGGGGCTGCTCTCTGCAATGCTGGACAGGCTGCGCAGCGCCGGCGGGGACGGACAGCAGCGCCACATCCTGCAGCAGATCAGCAGCATTGAGGTGCTGGGCTCCTCTATGTGTGTGTGTCCCCCCACATCCCACAGACCCCCTGCAGCCCCACAGCGCCCCCCCCACGCCGGCAGCTGGCCGCCCCACAGCTCCCATCCCCCGTTGTCTGTCGGGTCTCCCCTTGGTCCCTTTGTGTGCGCGGCGCTTCTCCTCATCCTCCTCCTGAGCGCTGAGTTCTGCTGCTCTCTGTCTCTCTCTCCCACCTCTTGAACTGCAGATCAACCCCTGCGCTCTGTGCTGCTGCGAAGCTCTGTGTGTGGGGGCTGCTTGGTGCTCCTCCCACCCCCCCCAAGCCCGGCTCAGTTCGGGCTGAAAGCTCCTCCTTTGGGTAACACTTTCCATGTACGTTTGGGATGGGGGTCAGCTTTCCTTGCAGCTCTTTGGGTACGGGGGCAGCCTTTGGGTGATGCTGCTGCTGCTTGCTTTGGGGGACGTGCAGATGTGGCAGCCTTTCCTTCACTCAGAGCCTTCACCTGGGGACAGAGCCCTGGATTGCGTCCCTATAAACAGGCAATGGGGCTGGGATGGGGCCCTGCATTGATGTGGGCAGCGCGCAGCCCGGCTTCCCTTTGTGCCCTTGGGGTTCCACCCCACATTGAACACAGCCGGAGGAGTGGAGCCAACAGGGAAATTCCTCCCCAGGTTCAGTGGAAGGCGCTGATTCACTGGGAAAGGGCTGGATGGGATGGGCCTGCCCCGCTGCAACACTGACATGTTGGGGGGGGGGAGATACAGGAGTGGGGCTGTGGGATTCGGGTTCGGTTTGGCTGCAATTGGAAAGCACATCTCGGAGCCCCATGTGTTGGATCACAGACCCATCCGAGCCTGGCTCCGTGCTGGGGCTGCATAGATGGGTTGTGTACCCCCAGTGCCCCCATCCCACCCCTCCCATGACACCCTTGGGTGCTCATATGGGTGTCCATTGGGTGCCTGTATAGGATCTTTATGGGATCCAAACCATGATGAGAGCCCATTGGGTGCCTGTATGGGACCTTTATGGGAACCAAACCTTGATGAGAGCCCATTGGGTGCCTGTATGGGACCTTTATGGACCCAAACCTTGATGGGTGCCCATTGGGTGCCTGTATGGGATCATTATGGGACCCAAACCACCATGGGTGCCCATTGGGTGCCTGTATGGGATCTTTATGGGACCCAAACCACCATGGATGCCCATTGGGTGCCTGTATGGGATCATTATGGGACCCAAACCACCATGGGTGCCCATTGGGTGCCTGTATGGGACCTTTATGGGATCCAAACCAGATGGGAACCCCCCGCTCCTGCAGGGCACATACCGGCACGACCCCATGCGCTTGGTGACCATCCTGAGGGCCATCCTGGAAGGCGAGAAGGCCGCCGTGCTACGGAGGGTGCGTACCCCCCCATTCCCCCCCCATCCTCCCTGTGCCACTCGGGGGTCCTCCCACTCACCATGTGTGTCCCCCCCCCCAACCCAGGACCGTCACCTGCCCCTCAGCTTCCACCGACGGCAGGAGGAGCTGAAATTCAGTCTGGGGCTGCGACGGCTGCAGCACCGCGTGCGGGAGGTGCAGGCAATGAGGGAATGCAGGGCAGCACCGGGGGACGGCCCTGCAGGTGAGGGGTTGTACAGGGGGGTCTTGGGGGGGCAGATGGTTACGCTGCAATACTGATGGGGTCACCTTCTGTTCATCCACAGTGCGGGACCCACAGCTGAAATCAGAAGGGAAAGCGTCAGACAGGGTAGGTGGGGCGGGTGGGGTTGGCGTGTGGGGCTCAGTGGGCTCGGTGCCCCCCCCCCAACACACACAGTCCCCTTCCCAGGAGCTGCCCACCCTCCTCCTGGAGGCCACTAAGGAGCTGGAGGCTGCCAGGCAGCAGGTCCTGAAGCGCATCCAGATCTGGAAGAGGCAGCAGCAGCTGGCAGGGAACGGGGCGCTCTTCGAGGAGAACCTCACACCGCTGCAGAAACGGTGGGGGGGGCTTCGAGGGACCTACAAGACCCCCCCCCCTTATCATGCCATGGGGGCGATGTGGGCTCAGGGCATCCATTGGTGGTGGTTTCTTGCAGGTGTGAAGGTTTGGTGGAGGTTCATTTCCAGCTGCACCAACAGGTGATGGTGGCGGGCGCAGAGCTGGGGCAGAACTGCTGGCACAATTGCTGGAGAGGCTCAACGAGGTTCTGTCCAGCTTGGTCCGGAGGTGACGCCTGGAGATGGGGCTGCGGGGGGGGGGTTGGGGCAGAGCTCAAGGGGGGGGGGGTAAGGGGGAGCAGCAGGGGCTGGAGCAGAGCTTGGTGCCCCCCCCCCCATTCAGCTCCTTCCTGGTGGAGAAGCAGCCCCCCCAGGTGCTGAAGACACAGACCAAGTTCCAGGCCAGCGTCCGCTTCTTGCTGGGCCCGCAGCTGCTGCAGGCGTCCCCCAAACCCTGCATGGTGCGTGCAGACATGGTGACGGAGAAACAGGCCAGGGAGCTGGCACACAGCTCTTACAGCAGCACCCTGAGGTGAGCAGAGCACCTGGTGTGACCCCCCCCCACCCAATAGCACTGTATCAACCCGGCTGTGACCCCCCCCCACCCAATAGCACTGTATCAACCCGGCTGTGACCCCCCCCCACCCAATAGCACTGTATCAACCCGGCTGCGACCCCCCCCCCACCCAATAGCACTGTATCAACCCAGCTGCGACCCCCCCCCCACCCAATAGCACTGTATCAACCTTACATCCCCCCCCCCCCCCCAAGTGAAAGCACCGGGGAGATCGTGCACAACGTGGTGGCTTTGGAAACCAACCCGGGCAGCGGGACCTGCAGTGCCAACTTCAAGAACGTGGTGAGGGGCTGCACTGAGGACTGAAGGGGGGTCCTGAGGGGGGTGGGGGTGCTGGACCACTAAGACCCCTCCCACCCCCCCGTCCTGTATTTAGATGCTGAAGAAGATAAAGCGCTGCGAGAGGAAGGGCTCCGAGTCGGTGACGGAGGAGAAATGTGCTGTGCTGTTCAGCTGCACCGTGGGGCTCAACCCTGGAGGGACCAGCATGAGGCTGCAGGTGGGCAGCACTGAGGGGAGGGGGGTTATGGGGGGGGGGCTGCAAAGCTGTGGGGCTGAAGCTGAGCGTTGTGTGTCCCCCCCCCTCAAATAAACAGGTCCTGTCCCTCCCCATCGTGGTCATCGTCCATGGCAATCAGGACAACAACGCCAAAGCCACCGTGCTGTGGGATAACGCCTTCTCTGAGATTGTGAGCACAATGTGGGGGGGGGGCACAGCAGGGTGAGATGCACTGATACCGATTGACCCCCCCCCTCTATATACACACACACATACAGGAGCGGGTGCCCTTCGTGGTGGCTGAGCGTGTCCCCTGGGAGAAGATGTGTGAGACCCTGAACCTGAAGTTCATGGCCGAGGTGCAAACCAGCAAAGGGCTCATCAAGGATCATTACTTCTTCCTGGCCCAAAAGATCTTCAATGACCACAGTGCCACCCCAGACGACTTCCAGAACCGCAGCGTCTCCTGGGCACAGTTTAATAAGGTCTGGGTTGGGGGGGGGCGCTGTGCTATGGGGGTAGGGGGGGGGTCAGTGTTGGCTTTGGGACCCTCACAGCCCTGCTCTGCACCAGGAGATCCTGCCTGGCCGGGGTTTCACCTTCTGGCAGTGGTTCGATGGAGTCCTGGACCTCACCAAGCGCTGCTTGAAGAGCTACTGGTCGGACGGGTGGGTGCTGGGATGGAGCAAGGGGGCGGGGGGGGGGGGCGGGCTCTGTGTCCACCTGTCCGTCAACGCCGTCCGTCCGTCCCTATAGGCTGATCATCGGCTTCATCAGCAAGCAGTACGTGTGCAAGCTGCTGAGCACGGAACCCGACGGGACCTTCCTGCTTCGCTTCAGCGATTCCGAGATCGGGGGGGTCACCATCGCTCACGTCATCCGCGGGAAGGACGGTGAGCTGAGACGGGGCTGCCCCACACGTCGGATGTGGGGGCAGAGATGCAGTTTTGTGCCCCCCCCCCCCCCCCCATCCGTCCCATAGGGTCCAGCCAGGTGGAGAACATCCAGCCTTTCTCCGCTAAGGATCTCTCCATTCGTTCCTTGGGGACCGGATCCGCGACCTCAGGCAGCTGCGCAACCTCTACCCCAACATCCCCAAGGATCAGGCGTTTGGCTGCCACTACAACAGTGAGCCATAGGGGGGGGGGCGAGGGGGGGGGTCCCACGGTGTGTGGGCAGAGCTCAGAGCCCTCCCCTTTCCTACAGAGGAGCAGACAGGGAAGGATGGACGGGGCTACGTCTCCACCGCCATCAAAATGACAGTGGAAAGCGAGAGGTGGGAGCAGGGAGAGAAGTGGGGGGGGGGGGGGGGGGATGACAAAGGATGGGGGGGGGCAAAAAACCAACCTGGGATGAGGGGGGGGGGGAGACAAAGGATGGGGGGGGGGGCAAAAACCAACCTGGGATGGGGGGGGGCAAAAACCAACCTGGGATGGGGGTGGGGGGGGTGGTTCTGAGGGAATCCCTTCCCCCCCCCCTTCACACTCATCTCCATCTGCACTTCTTGCAGGGACCAACCGCCCCAGAGCGCTGCAGGGGGGGGTCCTGAGGCTGCGCAGCCCCCCCTGTTTGCCCTCCCTGTGTTACAACCCGAGTTGCAGCCCGAGAACATGCTGAGCCCCATCTGGTGAGTGCCCTGCAGAATGATGGGGGGGGGGCTGCAGAAAACCCCCTCCTGCTGAGCCCAACTCCTCACTGCCCCGTTTGCCCTTGCAGCCCCCCCCGCCCCGTTCTGCCCCCAGCCCATGGGCAGTTACCCCCCAGGGGAGAGCAGCATCAGCACAGTGGTCACCGAGAGCCTCCACTCCTCCTTCCCCAGGTAAGAGCGGTGCCTTGGGGGGGGGGGGGGGGGGAAACAACCTCACCCCCCACCTCATCATGCCCTGCATCCCCCACAGCCCCAGGCCCGATGCTCTCCTCACCCCCTCTGGTGATGGACCCCTCCATGTCCCCGCTGCCAGGACCCCTTCCGGAGCCCCATGTAAGACCTGGGGGGGTGGGCACCCACCGGGACATGATGCCCCTCCAACCCCCAAACCAAGGGCTTCCCTGTGATGGACATCTCCATGGAGATGTCCCATGCCACCACCACCCCCCCCCCTCCAGCCCCTCTCCCCCCTTTTTGCCCCCCCAGGAACTTTCTGCCCAACCAGTTTCTGCCTGGGGAGGGTCCCCCCCATCTGATACCCGGGGGTCCCTCCCCTGAACCCCGAGATGAGGAGATGCCAGAGCTTGGTCCCTTCGAAGCCATCAACACAGCACTGCAGAGCTCCCCGAGGTGGTAAGTGCTTGAAGGGGGGGGGGGGGCACAATGGAGGGGGGGGGGGGGGGCACAATGCAGGGGGGGGGGGGGAGCACAATGCAGGGTTGGGGGCATCCCGAGTGACCTCCCTGCCCATCAACCCCCCCCCCCCCCCCAGGCTGCCTCCCAGCACAGAGCTGCCCCCTGGCTCCGAGTTCGATCAGTTCCTGCAGGAGATGTCTATGGAGGACCCCACGTTGTGCCCCCCTTCGCGCCCCCCCCGCAGCGCAGCGCTTACCCCAACCTCACCGCATCCTGCTGGGGGTTGGGGGAGTCCCGCTGGGATGACAGCGTCCGCCCAGGGCACGTGTGAGGGGTGGGACATCGCGCTGTGCCCCCCCCCCCACATACACACACACACACACAAACCGCCCCATTGAGTTGCACGGACTTGGCACGAATTGCGCAGGGGGGGGTGTTTGTTGGCTGGGGGGGCTGGGGGGGGGGGGGGCACAGCGTTTGGATACCACTCTGTCCCCCTTCCCCCCCCCCCCCCCGTGCACACGCTGCACTTTGGAGCACAGAGAGACACGGCCCCAGGTGTTGGGGGGGGGGTTTCCCATCCCCTATGGGGGTGCCCATAGGCTCACACGGTGACCCCCCCCCACATCACCACCCCCCAACCCACACAGCGGGGCTCAGCTCTGCGGGGACCGTGATGATTCATTCTTAGCGGGGGGGGCAGCAGGGCTGTGCCAGCCAGGAGGAGACCCCCCCCCCCTCAAAGGGCCACAAAGCCCCCCCCACACCCAGGACTTCCTTTGGGGTCTGTGTGCTGCCCCCCTCTCCCCCCATCCCAGCCCAGAGCAGGGTATAAGGAGTGTTTAGAGGGGGGGGGTGGGGAATAGGGGGGGTCTTGGGGGGGGGGGGGGGGGGCAGGACTATAAGCCGTAAAATAAAGTTTTATTCCAAAATAACAAAATAAATAATCTACTGTACACGTTACAAAGGAATCGTCGCTAATGCTCTAAAAAGACACCACGCAGTCCTATGGGGGGGGGGGGGGACCCCGGGATGGGGGGGGGGGGGGGGGGGGGCACAGCATCCCAGCGCCCGTCCAACAGCTGCAATGCGCTGGGGGGGGGGGGGGGAACCGGTGTGACCCCTCCCCATCAA
>NC_092852.1:1012763-1081603 GCF_039878825.1 Excalfactoria chinensis
TCGCCTCGCTCCATCAGCGCAGCCCCGCACCCCGCAGCCCCGGCCTGTCCCCCACCCCCCCCCCCCCGCGGTCCGGCCGTTCCCGACTGCCCCCGCTTGACGCACATCCTCCTCCCACGGCCCCGCCGCTTCCGGCTCCGCCGCCCACGGCCCGGGGGGGCCGCCCGAGCCCGTTCTGCCCACGGAGCCGAGCGCCGGAGGGATGGGGGCGGCTGTCGAGCGCAGCCGATGCTCCACCGGCCCCTCCTGAGCCGCCCCCTCCCCACGGTGCAGGTCCCGGGCGGGCATCGCGCTGCCCGGTGCGGGGATCGCTGCCCCGTGCCCCGCACAGACCCACCCCCCACGCAAACAACGAGGTACCGCCTCCTGATAGGCGGAGCGGCTTGTCAATCAAGCCGGCTTGGAGGAGAGGGGCGGGAAAGCCGCGGCTGAGCGCTGATAGGCTGAAACGGATGTCTGTCAAGATCGTTGCTAAGGCGGGGCTCGCGGTTGCTACGGTGTGGGCCGGCGTCGAGATTGAAAGGAGCACGTGGCGGTCACCTTAGTAGCCGTGGGTGGGACCAAATCCGGATCCTGCCTGGCTATGCTGATAGGTTAAATGCGCTGTCAATCAACACCTCCGGCAACGAGAGTCTCGTTAAGCCACCTTCCTAGTGCTCACTTCAGCCGTCACGGATTGATGACGTCACGCAAGCCTCGCTCTCTCATTGGATGCTGTCTCGTCGTCGCCGGTGTGGGTGAGGAAGCGGAAGCGGAAGTTGTCGGGGACGCCATGGCGGGAGGGATGAAAGCGGTGCCGGGATGGCGGCGGATCCTGGTCGTGCTGCTGCTGCTGCTGCCGCCTCTGCCGGGCGGTGCCGGTGCGTGACGTGACGTGACGTCATGCGGGGCCTTCACGGGCAGAGAGAGGCGGCCTATGGGGCTCTAAATGGCCTCATAGAGCCGGACATGCGCAGCGCTGCGGGCCTGAGCGGCCTTGTGGGGGATGGGGGGGCGGGAGGGTGGGGGGTGGGGGGGGCGGGACGGGCTGAGGGATGGGATTGATCTGTGGGAACGATGGGGGGGGGGAGAATGGTATGGGAGGGGGGAGGGGGATATGGGGGGGTGGGAGGGGGATATGGGTGGGAGGGGGATGGGGGGGGTGGGAGGGGGATATGGGGGGGTGGAGGGGAGGGGGATATGGGGGGGGAGGGAGGATGATGGGGTGGGAGGATGATGGGGGGGGTGGGAGGGTGATGGGGGGGTGGGAGGAGGATGGGGGGGGAGGAAGGAGGATGGGGGGGGAGGGAGGGTGATTGGGGGGAGGGGGCTGGGGGGCTGAGAGGATGATGGGGGGTCCCCGTTGCATTATTTCTTCCTTCTCTGCTGCGCTGTGAAGGTGCTGCAGGGAAGGCGATGGGGAAGGTGCTGGCGGAGGTGCTCCCCCTGCAGGAGGGCTCTGCGTTGTGCCATCACGCCTCGCATCATTTCTGCTACACCAACACGCGCAGCCCCCGCTGGCAGGACATCTGGACCAGGATGCAGGTGAGGGGAAAGGAGGGGAGGTGGGCGCTGTTTGTACCACGGAGCTGAGCCCACCCTGAGGATGCCCACCTGTGTTTTCTCCCCCCTTGCTCAGATCCGGGTGAACAGCAACCACGTCATCCGCGTCACCCAGGTGGGCAGCGAGGAGGAGCTGAGGGAGCTGGAGGAGTCCAAGGTGTGGAACTTCCTCTCCTCGCTGCTGAAGGAGAAGCTGAACAGCACCAGCATCGACGTGGATCTTTACAGCAACAAAACCTGCCTGAAGGTCGAGCTGCTGGAGGCTGGCACCACATACTGCATCGTGCTGTCCCGCTGTACGTCTGCTCTGGGGTTGGGCAGTGGGTCCTCTCTTAAGGGGCAGCAAACTTGTGCTGCGTACAGCAAAGAAAGATGGGTTTGTAGAGGAGGAACGCTTCACTTCCTTGGGATAGAGAAGAGCGGGAGCACAGGGCACTTGGCAGAGCTTTGCCTTGAGCATTGCCCCACTTTGCTTGCTGTCAGTGTGTCAGGATGGAGCTTGCACTCAGGGATTTCTCCTAACCTGGGCTTGTTCTCCTTCCAGGGTTTGACCCTAAACTGTTCCTGGTTTTCTTCCTGGGCCTCTTGTTGTTCTTCTGCGGGGACATGCTGAGCAGGTGAGTCGCCTCCTGTCCCCTGTGAGCTGGATTTGCAGGCTGACTCCTTTATGTGGGTGCTGTGGGAAGGCAGAGTATATCTGTCAGCTTCTCTGTGCCTGTAGGGCTTGTCAGGCCTCGCTCCATGAGCTTTATGGGGCTCTATGCAATTTCCCCATGGATGTTTGGGAATGTGAGGTGCCTTTCTGTCGGCGCTGGGATGCCCAGCCTACGTGCTCCCAGCCATCAGATGTGTTTGTGCCCATCTCATAAGCTGTGATATGATACAATGCCTTGTGCACGTGTGTGATCTCTGCAGGAGCCAGCTCTTCTTCTACTCAGCTGGGATAAGCATTGGTTTGCTGGCCTCGCTGCTCATCCTCATCTACGTGATGTCCAAGGCCATGCCCAAGGTGAGCAAAACGTTCTGTTTGCTTATGGGTTTGGCCTCACACAAAGCAGGGTGTAGAGCCTGAAGGGATGCAGCCATCAACGCCTTCTGCCAACGGCCTCCCTTGATTCTCTTGTTTCCTCCTAGAAAAGTCCTGTTTACTTCCTGCTGGTCGGAGGCTGGTCCTTTTCCCTTTACCTGCTTCAGCTGGTCTTTAAGAACCTGCGGGCGATATGCAGGTCCTACTGGCAGTACCTGTTAGGTAGGTGTGGGCTCTCAGACTTCACCACCCCACGCGGCTCCTTCCAGAGCTGCAGCATGCTGGTGGGAAACGTTGGGACCTCCTGCTGTCCTCATTGCAGCTGATGCTGTTTTTGAGCTCCTAAGAGGGGGGGAAACTGCAGCACCAGCTTTGATTGCACTGCTCAGCATCTCCAGGTTGGGGCGGTGCCATGGGAGCATCCCATCCCATTGCTCTGCTCTCCTGCAGGTTACCTGCTGCTCATGGGCTTTGTGAGCTTTGGGGTGTGCTACAGGTACGGCCCATTGGAGAATGAACGCAGCATCAACCTCCTCTCCTGGGCCCTGCAGCTCCTGGGCCTCGCATTGATGTATTTGGGCATCCAGATCCGCCCCATCGCCTTGGCCTTGGTGGTCGTCGCTGTCTGCACCAAGAACGTGGACTACCCCCTGCAGTGGGTCTATGGTGTCTATAAGTGAGTGTTTGCATTTGACTCTCAGTGGGCAGGGTGGGCTGCTTCACAAAGCCTACATTGCAAAGCTGGGGTGGGAATGCAGGGAAGGTTGTGTCCCTCCTGCCCTTGTTGGTGTGATGCAGCATCCCACTCTCCCCAGATGGGGTTGTCTCTCAGGAGCGAGATGCAGAGGCCAGAAGGATGTGCTTTGCTCTGACCCTGCTCTGCCCCTGACCCTGCTCCTGGGGGCAAAGCCTGGGCAATAACTGGTGCCATTCTGCTGGTAGGAGAATACAGAGTGCCCGGCTGGGGCCGAGCCCCCCTCGCCTGCTGACCGAAGAGGAATATCGCATCCAGGGCGAAGTGGAGACACGCAAAGCCCTCGAGGAGCTTCGAAACTACTGCAGGAGCCCAGATTTCTCTGCCTGGACCGCAGTGTCCCGCATCCAGTCTCCCAAAAGGTAACACCCCCTGGAGGTGAGGAGGCCCTGACCCAGCTGGATGCAGCTCTGCTCATTGGCCCAGCGTGCACCATGAGCGCTCAGAGCCTTTCCCTCGTGCCAGGACACTCAGAGGTAACCACACGTTGCATTTCTTTGCTGCTTCCTGCCAGGTTTGCAGAGTTTGTGGGTGGTGGCTCCCATCTCACCGCCAGCGAGGTGTCCTTCCATGAGCAGGAATACGGCCTGGGGGGGGTGTTCTTTGAGGAGCAGCTCTTTGAGGAGGAGGAGGATGAGGAGGAAGATTTCCTCTATGGAGAAGCAGCACGTGGTCCCACAACTCACCTGACTGCGGATTGAGGTCAGCTGCCCCAAACCCACGAGGGCAAGCAGCAGAACCGCTGTGGTTTCTCACACCCTGCAGCGCCCCAAACCCTTCTGTACAGGGCTGAGCTGGTGTTGCTGTGCCCAGCACTTCCAATCCCACCCCAAGGTGGGCTGCTGCTGCAAGCCTGGCTCTGCTGCAGAGCTGCGAGGAAGATGAAGGGAGCTGACTTTTCCCTGCCCAGCTGAGGCACAAAAGCTTTTATCACTGCGGCTCTCGTTGGCAGAAGGGTGCAGGGAGCTGACCCAGGTGGGGACACTGGTCCTGACTGGGGGTGGACTGGAGCTATCCCGGCTCTTGTTGTATTTGCTTGTGGTGCTCAAATGATAAGGGGCCTCCTGTGGGGCACGCTGAGCCCCATATACCCCAGTGCTGCTGCCGTGGGGCGGGGGGCAGGAGGAGCCCCTCTGCTCTGGGTGCCCACACCCTCTTTCTGCCAAGGGCATCTCTGCCTTTTAGGGTGTGGATGGAGCAAAAGGTCCATCTCACGCTCATGGCCCCACGGGGATGACACATACATAAAGGGGGACTTTGGACCTCTCCTGACAGTACCTGCGTGCTCAGCACCCGCCTGCTGCCAGGCTGCTCCTCCTCGTGCTGCTGCTCACCAAAGGTGCCAGAGGGCTCCAGCTGTGACCCTGCCTTGTTTTAATACCAAAACCCCCCCGTGCTTCCTAGAGATGCAGCTCTGAGGACCCCTCTGGCTCATTGCAGAGCTCACCTTGTGTGGGTGCCTGTCATACGGGTCCTGCTCCCAGCGGGTGGGAGCTTTGCTGCTGTCAGGCCAGCACAAACTTGGACAAAGCGCGAGCGTGGAGGGAATGCCCCCAATCTATGCAACGTCTGAGCAATAAACCTGCTCTCCTGTAGCTTTCCTGCCCTCCTGCTGCTGCCCAAATGCCTCTCGCTTGTGCTGCTGCCCCTTGCTTTGCTATCCGTTCATTTCAGGCCCAGCTTTGGCGCAAGCAGCCTCTATAGGTGCATCCCTCCCTCCCATCCCTTTCATGTGATTAACGCCGACTGATATTGATTGTATTTTTTAAATAAAGCTCTATTTTCATCACTGTGAGCCCCGTTTGTTCTGCTCCCCTCTGCCCACCGCGGGGCCCTTTGCTGGGCAGCCCAGTCCCCAACGTCTTCCCGGGAGTGGCCCGGCTGCTGCCAGCCCTGTACCTTGCCCCGGTTTCCCGGAGCCCCTGGAGGAAGCTCCTTTTGTTTGCTCGGCCACAATTGCGTTTCTCTGCTCTTTCCTGCTGCGGGGAGGCGGCAGCGCTGCGGGCCGGGACCCCGCACAGAGCCGGGAACGTCGGCTCGGAGCTGCTGCTGCTGCTGCTGCTGCTGCCTCAGTTTCCCTGCCCCGAGGGAGGGCTCTGCGCCCCCGCCCCTTCGTGGGCCGGACGGGGCCAACCCCAGTGCGGGTCCTGGCCTGGAGGCAGCTCCGGTTCGGCCACTCCCGCAGCCGGCGTCCCTCGAGCCGCAGGTGAGAACCGACCCATCGCTCCGGGCCGGGGGTTCCGCGTGTTGGGGCGGGGGGGGGGGCTGGGAGGTGGCACACGGGGACCCCGAACCCCGCGGGGAATCCGGGGGCTGCCCCGGCGCTGCGCGGAGCTCCGGCTTCAACCTTCCCCTTCCATCGTCGGGGCTCCCCGTGCCGCTCCCGGCCCGGAGGACGCTGCAGCCCCCGCGGGGTCTCGGCCGGCCCCGCTCTACTCCACGGCTGCTGCCGCCGCCCCCCCCCCCCCAACACCCCACCCCGCCACCCCCCGCCCGTGAACTTTCCCCGGCCCCGACGGCAGGGCTGGGTTTACAGCCCCGGGAAGGTGAAGGTGAAGCGGGGCTGAAGGTCGCTGGGAGCGCACCAGGTGAGGGCGGGGGGTTGGGCGGAGCCGAGACCCCCTCGGACCCCCCCCCCCAGCCCCAAGTTCAGCTCCCCGCGGCCCGGAAGGAGGGAGGAAGCGGAGGTTGAATTAATCCCGGCCCCAAGAATAGGGCCCAGGTGTCCCCGCTTCCTGTCGGAGCTGCCCTGGAGCCTCTGTGAGCCTCGAACACGGGGGGGGGGGGGGTACCCAGGGCAGCCCCCATCGTTCTGCCCCAGGCACCGCGCAGCCCCCGGCCATGGAAGCCACCACGTCTCTGCTGGATGCTGCGGCCGTCGGGGATCTGGTGATGCTGGACCCTCTGAGCGAGGAGTCCCTGCTCCGAACCCTGCAGGAGCGATTCAGCCGCGAGGAGATCTACGTGGGCAGCGGGATGCGGGGATGGGGGGGGAGCAGGGATGGGGGGGGGGCAGGGGGTGGGTACGGGGTCTGGGATGGGGAGCAAATATGGGATATGGGGTCAAGGATGGGGAGAAGGGTGGATACAGGGTCTGAGATGGGGAGAGGGATGGATATGGGGTTTGGAATGGGGAACAGAGGTGTATATGGGGTGTGGGATAGGGGGCAAAGATGCGGTATAGGGTCTGGGTTGAGGTGGAGGGATGGGGATGGGGTCTGGGATGGGGATGAGGGGTGAATGTGGGGTATGGGATGGGGATGAGGGATGGATACGGGGTCTGGGATGGGGATGAGGGATGGATGTGGGGTCTGGGATGGGGATGAGGGGAGGATGTGGGGTCTGGGATGGGGTGGGAGCACAGTGCTCTGTCCTGGCCCTGCACACACACCGCTGCTCACCCACAGACGTACATTGGGGAGGTGGTGATCTCAGTGAACCCCTACAAACCGCTGCCCATCTACACCCCCGAGAAGGTGGAGGAATATCGCAACTGCAACTTCTTTGCTGTGAAACCCCACATGTGAGCACGGAGATGCTCTTAACCCTCATTCCTACCAAGGCTCCTTATTTCTGTCCCCCCCTTCCAGCACCCAGAACCCCCCCCAGCCCCTTTCTGAGTCCCACTTACCCACAGCTACGCCATTGCTGATGATGCTTATTGCTCACTGCGGGATCGGGACCGGGACCAATGTATCCTCATCACTGGTGAAAGCGGAGCTGGCAAGACAGGTAGGGTGGGCTGGGGGCTGCAGGATGGGGGGGGGGGGTCTGCAGTCCCAGCACTGACACCCCCATTGCCTCATTGCAGAGGCCAGCAAGCTGGTGATGTCCTACGTGGCAGCTGTGAGCAGCAAAGGGGAGGAGGTGGACAAAGTGAAGGAGCAGCTGCTGCAATCCAACCCTGTGCTGGAGGGTGAGTGCCCCACATACACCCCAGGACTCATCACCCCCTTCCTCCCCCCCCGCCCCCCCTTCCCAAATTGCACCACCCTGTGCTGCATAACCCACATCTTCCTCCTCCTCCTTCACAGCCTTTGGCAATGCCAAGACCATCCGCAATGACAACTCCTCCCGATTCGTGAGTGAGAGGGGAGGGGGGTTGGTGTGGGATGGGGGGGTGGGATGGGGGGGGTGTGGGAGAGGGGTCCCCCCCCCCTTGTGCCCACTCACCCCATCCCCATCCCTCAGGGCAAATACATGGACGTGGAGTTCGACTTCAAGGGAGATCCCCTGGGAGGGGTCATCAGTAACTGTCAGTGCTGCTCCTACCCCCCCCCACAACAAGTCTCAGCCCCCCTCCCGTGTTGAATTACACTCATACACCCCCCCCCCCATCCCCCCTTTGCCCCCCCCCCAACCTTGGCAGATCTGCTGGAGAAATCCCGCATCGTTCGCCACGTGAAGGGAGAGAGGAACTTCCACATCTTCTACCAGCTGCTTGCAGGGGGCTCAGCGCAGCTGCTCCGTACGTCCCAGCATGGAGCTATTGGGGGGGTTGGGTGCCATATCTGGGGGCTGTGACTGATTCTCACCCCCCCCATTTTCCCCCCTACCCCAGAACAGCTGAAGCTGCGCCCAGACTGCAGCCATTACAGTTACCTGAACCATGAGAAGTCAGTGCTGCCCGGCATGGATGATGCAGCCAACTTCCGTGCCATGCAGGTACGGGGGCACAACCCCCCATCTCCCCCCCCCCCAAACACCCCATGGCTGCCCCCACCTCCCCCCTATCCCCCCCCCCCATAGGATGCAATGGCGATCATCGGCTTCACGCCCGCCGAGGTGACGGCGCTGCTGGAGGTGACGGCCGTGGTGCTCAAACTGGGCAACGTGAAGCTGAGCAGCTGCTTCCAGGCCAGCGGGATGGAGGCATCCAGCATTGCTGAGCCACGGGGTACGCTGGGGGGGGGAGGGGGGAAGGATGGGATGGGACCCCCCCTCTATGACCCCTGGCACAGCCCCAGCATTGCTTTGTCCCGCATAGAGCTGCAGGAGATCAGCCAGCTGATCGGGCTGGACCCCAACACTCTGGAGCAGGCGCTGTGCTCACGCACGGTGAAGGTGCGGGATGAGAGCGTGCTGACCGCACTCAGTGTCTCCCAGGTGAGCAGGGATCTCCCTTCCCCCCCATCCCCCTCTACACAGTGTGGGCTCACACCCCGGGACCCCCTATGAGCCCCCTCCCCTTTCCCCAGGGCTATTATGGCCGCGATGCTCTGGCCAAGAACATTTACAGCCGCCTGTTCGACTGGCTGGTGAACCGCATCAACACCAGCATCCAGGTGAGCCCCCAGGTGACCCCCCAGCCGTGTGCAGACCCCTCCCCCTTTAGTACGGCTGTGGCTCAGCCTCTCTGTGCCCCAGGTGAAGCCAGGCATGCAGAGGAAGGTGATGGGAGTCCTGGATATCTACGGCTTCGAGATCTTCCAGGTGAGGGGCAGCAGGAGGGGTGGGGGGTTGGGGGCTGCAGGGGGGGCTTTTGGACTCAGAGCTGCTATCTGGATGGCTTATAGGACAATGGCTTCGAGCAGTTCATCATCAACTACTGCAACGAGAAGCTGCAGCAGATCTTCATCCTGATGACTCTGAAGGAGGAACAGGAGGAATACGTCCGAGAGGTAAAGCTGACCCCAAAGGGATGATGAGGCTCCTCAGTGGGACGGGGAAGCGCCGCAGACGGGCCCCATAGCGCGTCCCTTCCTCACCGCCCCCCACCGGGAGAGCAACTCAATGGCAGGAAGGCGGGGAGGGATTCGGGATCCCGGACGTCCGCTTCCTGCCCCACACCGACAGGGGGTGCCCGTGGGGCAGGATTTGTGCGTGACGCCCCTCCCGCTCCCAGGGCATCCAATGGACCCCGGTGGAGTTTTTTGACAACAGCATCATCTGCGACCTCATCGAGAACGTGAGCTCCCGCCCCCACCGGGGGGTCTCCATGTCCTGAAGTGGCTCAATGGGGCCGATGCTCTTTTCAAGGGCATTTTGGGGTGGGCTGGGGGTGATGCTGTCCCCCCCCCCATGGCACAGAGCAAGGTTGGGATCCTGGCTATGCTGGATGAGGAATGCCTGCGGCCCGGCACCGCGAACGAGGACACCTTCATCACCAAACTGAACCAGATCTTCGCCTCCCACAAACGCTACGAGAGCAAAGAGACGCTGAACGCCAAACACGTCACCGACCTCAGCCTGCCGCTGCGCTGCTTCCGCATCCACCACTACGCTGGGAAGGTGCAGGGCACCCACAGCCCCATCCCTGGGGACAAGCAGGGCACCCAGCCCTCATCCCAGCCTTGCCATGGGGCTGGGCCAAACGCTGGTCATGCTCCCACCCCACTGACCCTGACCCAGCCCTCATCCCGGCCTTGCCATGGGGCTGGGCCATATGCTGACCCTGCTTCCATCCCCAGGTGACCTACAACGTGACGGGCTTCATTGAGAAGAACAACGACCTGCTGTTCCGTGACCTGTCCCAGGCCATGTGGGCAGCCCGGCACTCTCTATTGCGTTCCCTCTTCCCCGAGGGAGACCCCCAGAGACCCTCCCTCAAACTGCCCCCCACCACCGGCTCTCAGTTCAAAGCATCCATAGCGACGCTGATGAAGAACCTTTACTCCAAGAACCCCAACTACATCAGGTATGAGGGGGGACCACAGGTATGAGGGGGGACCACGTGTATGAGGCACACAGTGGGACCCCCCCATGCCCACCATTCCCTCCCCAGGTGCATCAAACCCAACGACACCAAGAAAGCGATGCTCTTCACTCCGGATCTGGTGCTGGCTCAGGTGCGTTACCTGGGGCTGATGGAGAATGTGAGGGTACGGCGCGCAGGCTACGCCTTCCGTCAGCTCTACCAGCCCTTCCTGAAGCGCTACAAGATGCTGAGCAAAAGGACCTGGCCCCATTGGGTGGGCAGTGACAGGTCAGGATATGGGGAGGGGGGGTGTCGGGTGGTGGCACATCCCGCGGCCCCATGGCTGTGGGGCGCAGGGTCTGAGCAGCCCCACGTGCTGCAGGGAGGGCACTGAGGTGCTGCTGGCAGAGCTGAAGTTCCCCCCCGAGGAGTTGGCTTATGGCCACACCAAAATCTTCATCCGATCGCCACGAACTGTGAGTGTGGGGCTGGGGATCCGGGCTGCAGGGAGGGTGGGGAGCGTGGGGTGAACCCGGCTCTGAGCATCCCCCAGTCCCTGCTCTGAGCCCTCCCATCCTCTTGGGGGTCCCCAAGTGGTAGCACAGCCCTCAGTGCTGCCCCATCCGCAGCTCTTTGACCTGGAGAAGCGGCGCCAGCTGCGCGTGGCCGAGTTGGTCACCCTCATCCAGAAGATGTTCCGCGGTTGGCGCTGCCGGAAGGATTATCAGCTGATGCGCAAGAGCCAAATCCTCATCTCTGCGTGGTTCCGTGGCCACGCCGTGAGTTGGGGGGGGGCTGGGTCCTGGATGTGCTGAGCCCTTCCCCATTCACCCCATGGGTTGGGGGGGTGTAGGGGGGTCCTTGGGTGTGACCCCCCCTTGCTCCCTCCGCAGCAAAGGAACAGGTACAAGCAGATGAAGCGCTCGGTGCTGCTGCTGCAGGCGTACGCACGGGGCTGGAAGGTGAGCACTGTGCACCATGGGGCGTGTGGGGCCACACTCTGGGGCAGTGATGCTGTGGGGTTGGGGGGCTGGGGGGGGGGGGGTCCTGCTCCCCCCCAGGACCGTCTCACCCCATCTCCTTCTATCTCTCCTCCTGCCTTTCTCCCTTTCTCTCCCTCCCGCTCGCTATGTGTGTTGGTGTTTCCCTCTCCTCCTTTGGGCTCTTTGGGTTGTTCTGGCTTTCCCTCTGCAGTCCCGTCGGCTCCTTCGGGAGCTGAAGGTTCAGCGCCGCCGTCATTTTGCCGCCAGCACCATTGCTGCGTACTGGAAAGGGTATCAGGTAACGGGGAGAGCCCCACTGCGGGGCCGTGCACCCCTGAGCTCCTCTGTCCTGCTGTCCTGCTGCATCCGGGGCTGTCTGTCTGTCCGCCCTGGCTCTGCCCACCCTGTCGGGGCAGGGCTGTATGGGGAGGATGTGGGGAGGAGGAGGAGGAGGGGGGGGGGGGGGACACGACACATCCAATGGGGATCACGGTGGGAGGGGGTCCCTCCTGCCATGGGGTCCCATTGACATCCCATCGTTGCCCCCAGACCCGCAGGATGTACCGCCGCTATTTCCGCTCTGATGCCCGCACGCGGCTGTCCAACTTCATCTACCGGCGGATGGTGAGCTCCAATGGGATCAATGCCTTCCTGCCCCCCCAGGGCTGTGCCCAGGGACCCCCCCCTTTACCATTTGTCTTTCCTCTCCCCCATCCCCAGGTGCAGAAATACCTCATAGGGCTGAAGAAGAACCTCCCCCCGATGGCGGTGCTGGATCGGACCTGGCCCCCCGCACCCTATAAGTTCCTGTCTGATGCCAACCAGGAGCTGAAGGGCATCTTCTACCGCTGGAAGGTGGGGGCTGGGGTTGGGGTCCCTTCATCCTCATGGCAACGGGGGGGTTTGCAGGCACTGCATCACCCTGTTCCCCCCCCCCCACACACACACACACCCCCATCTGTGCAGTGCAAGAAGTACCGGGAGCAGCTGACCCCGCAGCAGCGTGCCATGCTGCAGGCCAAGCTGTGTGCCAGCGAGCTGTTCAAGGACAAGAAGGCGCTGTATGCCCAGAGGTGCGGCCACAACACGGTTTGGGGCAGGGGGGGTGATGGAACATGGGGGTCTCAGCTGATCTCCCCCCCTTTAACCCGCAGCCTGAAACAGCCCTTCCGTGGTGAATATCTGGGCCTGACCCAGAACCGCAAGTACCAAAAGCTGCAGGCGGTGGCCAAAGATAAGTTGGTGATGGCCGAGGCGGTGCAGAAGGTGAACAGAGCCAATGGGAAGGTGAGTCCCATCCCCGAGGGGGCGGGTTGGAGGGGGGGGGGACAGGTTGGAGGGGGCGGGGGGTGCAGGGCTGCTCTCACCTCCCCCTCCCCCCCCCAACCCCCAGACGGTGCCGCGGCTGCTGCTGCTCACCACGGAGCACCTGGTGCTGGCCGACCCCAAAGCAGCACAGCCCAAAATGGTGCTGAGCCTCAGCGACATCTGCGGAGCCTCCGTCAGCCGCTTCTCGGACGGGCTGCTGGCGCTGCACCTCAAGGAGGTAACGGGGCCACGTGGAGTTCAGGGGGGGGTGAGAGGGCAGCGGGGCTGAGCCTAACCCCTAACCCCTACCCCTAACCCCTACCCCTAACCCTAACCCCTAACCCCAACCCCTAACCCTAACCCCTAACCCCAACCCCTAACCCCAACCCCTAACCCTAACCCTAACCCCTAACCCTAACCCCTAACCCTAACCCCTAACCCTAACCCTAACCCCTAACCCTAACCCTAACCCCTAACTCTAACCCTAACCCCTAACCCCAACCCCTAACCCTAACCCCTAACCCTAACCCCTAACCCTACCCCTAACCCTAACCCCTAACCCTAACCCCTCCCCTACATCCAAACACCCCCCCCTTCACCTCCGAACTGCCCCCCCGCCCCACAGACATCCACTGCTGGGGGTAAAGGCGACCTCCTGCTGGTGAGCCCCCACCTCATCGAGCTCGTGACCCGCCTGCATCAGACCCTGCTGGACGCCACCGCGCAGGCGCTGCCGCTCAGCATCGCCGACCAGTATGCGGGGAGGGGGGGCGTGGCCTGGGGGGTGGGAGGGCGTGGTCTAAATGGGCGTATCCGGAAGTGGGCGTGTCCGTTTAAAGGGGGCGTGGCCACAGCTCAGGGTGTGGCTGGACGGGCAGGGCGAAACCAGGCTGCTGATTGGGCAGCGTGAGGGTGTGGCAAAGAGGCGGGGACAAATTGGCGGCAGCTCATTGGGCAGCAGGAGGGGGCGTGGCCGGGCGTGCCCCCCCCCCTTCCCACCCTATTTTCCCCCTGCAGGTTCTCCACGCGGTTCCCGAAAGGCGACGTTGCCGTCACGGTGGTGGAATCAGCCAAAGGCCGCAGCGACGTCCCGGTCTGCAAGAAGAAAGGCAGCCACAAGATGGAGATCCTGGTGCACTGAGCCAAGGGGGGGGTGGATAGAAGGAGGGGGGGATCAGTGGGACGACCCCCCCCCCCCTCCACTGTCATCCCATTAAACGTGTTCTGCTGTACTTGGGGGCTGTCACAGGTGCCCCCCCCCCCCCTCCCCATTGCATAGCAGGGCTGGGATGTGGCACAGAGCTCAGCACAGTCCCCCACTCACATCCTCCCACCACTCACATCTCCCCCCCCCTCCGGTGCTTTCCCTGCCGCCTGATTGCAGGCAGCAGCTCTCGGTGATTGGAAAGGGCCCAAATTGCGGCCACTTTGCTCATGAAGTGAGCAAGCAGAGCCTGCAGCCGAGGAGCAATTTCTGCTTAGATGGCTCTGCCGTCCCCCATTCCTCCACCCCCCCCACCGCAGGACCCTCCCCCTGCAGCTCCCAGCTCAATGCAGAGCCCCACACCACCCAAAGGAACCCCCATGGCCACAGCTGCAGCTCCAGACCTGGGGGTCCCCACGCAGCCCCCATCTCCCCCCCCCTTTATTCTCCCCTGCACACATCAGGCTCTGGGATCGGGATCTCCCCCATCCCCACCCATCACCCTCATTCTCTATCAGAGCTGACAGCAGCTCCCAGGTGGGGCCGTGTCCATGCACGTGGGGGGGGCACGTGTGTGTGTGTGCAGGGACACCTCGGGCTCACCCCCCCCCCCTCCCTCCCTCCCTCCCTCCCTACGCCCTCACCCCCCTCCGGGGCTGCATCACCTCCCAGCACGGGGACCCACCGCCCATACATGGAGAGGGGCAGCGCCATAAACAAGCCCCGGGGCACCGTTGTGCTTCTCGGCTGCTTCGCGCCCCGCACCACACAAGTAGGTGTTATTAATTAATTAGGCCGGTTCTGGCCAGGCTCCGATTTAATTAACATCCCCGGCTTTGCAGATGCTGCCCTGCCCCGGGCGGCTCTGCCACGTGAGCAGCTGCACTCCTGCTGCCATCCCGTGGGCTCTGCAACTCACCCCGGTGTAAGGCTGCTGCTGGGCTCCCCCCACCTATAGACCCCCGGTCTGTGGGGCAGGGATGGGGGCCTTCAGAGGGGGCTGAGCCCAACTCTGGGCCTGGGGTCACACACAGGGGGATGGAGGGGACACGTTCAGAGTGCTCCGGGTGGGCTGTGCAGGGCTGGGATGGGGCAGGAGGCACCTTGTTTGTGCACGGGTGGGTGGGTGGGTGCATGCATCCCATTGGGGTGTGCATCCCATACACACACACATGAGCTCAGCTGAATCCCGCAGCACCACAGACACCCCCCCCCACAGCCCTCCTGCATAGCAGACGTGACCAGCAGGCAGCTCACACTGCACATACACACACACACACCACGAGGCCGTGGCACCACCAGACGTGCATCCCCCCCCCCCCCTAATGCACAAGGCTCAGTGGTGTCCGCGTGCCATCCCAACCCCACTGTGCCTGCGTGGGCCGCGTGCTGCGGAGCCTGGCGGTGTCACGGCGCCCTCGTGGGCGTGAAGTTATGGGGTGGGGGGTGCCACCCCCCGCAGCCCCCATTGGCAGCTCTCCTCTCGCCCACCACGCGGAGCCCCTTATTTAACCCTGCAGCAGCGGCGGGGTTTCATCTCCATCGGTGCAGCCACCAGCCAGGTCACAGCCGGCGCTGAGCAGCCTGCACTGCATCCCTGCACCGCATCCCTGCACCGCATCCCTGCACCGCATCCCTGCACCGCATCCCTGCACCCTTCAGCAGGTCCCTGCACCAGGTATTGTATCCCTGCACCCCCCCACCAGTTATCGTGAGGCCTCTGGAGCGGCTGATGCTTCTTCTCATCACCTACACGGGCTGGGGGGGGGATCAGGGATGGGGGCATGGAGGGCTGAAGGCTCTGCTGGGACGTGGGGAGGGCTGTGGGTGCATCAGTGTGTGTGCAGCTGTGCGTGTGTTGGTGATCGTGGGCTGTGAGTGTGCAGGGCGAACCCATTTGTGGTCTGTGCATGTCCGTGCTCGATCTCGTGCACATTTTCACACCCCTGCATGGCACAAACCGGGCACTGTCAGCTGCTGAGGGTCTCCCAGCTCAGAAGCAGAGCCACGTCCCCCCCCCCTGCATCCCCACTGCAGCACATCCCCATAGAGCATCCCTGGGAACACATCCCCCCTTAGCACACCCCCTATAACGAGTCCCCCATAACACATCCCCAATAACGTCCCCCATCAGACGTCCCCCCAGGCTTCCCCCGTGCCCTCCCCCGCCTCCTAGGGGGGATTCGCTCCCTAACGCCGCCCCCCGCCCAAGTTCTGATCCGGATCCGGTACCGACGCTGCCCCCAACCCCCCCCCGACCCGCAATCCTCCGTAGGACGATGCGGAGCCTCGCGCTGCTCGCCGTGCTCGCCCTGACGCTGCCGCTCTCCCTCTCCGCCCCGCCGGGCTCCGCGCCGCGCTCCCAGGTACGTCCGCACCGTCGGGGCTCGGGGGTGGCATCGCGCGGCTCCGCTCACCGCTCCGCTTCCCGCAGAGGGGTCCCGGCCCGGAGCCGCTGCCCTGGAGAGCGCGGGGCAGCCCGGGGGTCGCCGTCGCTACTCTTCTGCAGCTGCTGCGGGAGGAGGAGAACGGTGAGAGCGGGGCGGGGCGGCCGGGCGGCGTTTTGGGGGGGGGTGTCTCTCGCAATCCCCGTGCGCGCCCCGACGGCAGCGCTCAGCGCCCGCTTCTGTCTCCCGCAGGTCCCCCGGTGCCCGCGCCTCCTCAGAAGCGTAAGTGCCGCCCGCCCCGCACCGCGCCCGGCCCCGCAGCGGCACCGAGGCGGGGCCCCGAGGAGAGCACAGCGCGGAGGGGGCCGGGCCGGGCCGGGCGGGCGCTGACGTCGTTCTTTCCGCAGGGGATATGCACGACTTCTTCGTGGGGCTCATGGGGAAACGAGCGGCCGAACCCGAAAAGGCGGCGGCGGGGGGCGGCGGGGGCGCAACCGGGACGGGACACGCTGAGCGCGGCCCCTCCGCCCGCTGCTCCCCAGGACCCCCCCCGGACGGCCCTCGTGCTGCCGGCCCCCCCCGCCCCGCGTCGTGAGGAGCGGCCTGGACGGGGCGGACGGGACGCAACGGAACCGTCGCGAGGAGCCCCGGGAACGCGCGTGTCCGAACCGAGCTGTACGCGCACCGCCCGCAAACAGCACCGACAGCCCCGAACCGAGCCCGACTCCGTTGTGTCTGCGCCGGGGTGGGGGGGGGGGGGGGGGAGGTGAGGGGAGGAGCGCGCTGCTTATCGCGACCCTCCCCGTATCGCGACCCGGCCCGCCCCGCCTTCCCCCCCGCAGTTCCCCTCCGGGCCGCTGCGGCGCTGTGGCCCCGTCGGAGCGGGCGGGCGGCGGAAGGCGGCTCCGGTGGCGGCGGGCGCGGGCGCTCGGAGCGGCGGGCGGAGGGCGGAGGGCGGGGCGGTGCCTTTGTGTGAGCGAGCGGGGATGGTGCGGGGCGCCGGGCGGGTAAGGAGCGGCCGCTGCGGGACGGGACCGACGGCCGCGACCCCCCACGGGCCCCCCCCGGCCCCGACCCCGCGGGGATCGCTGCGGCGCGGCCGTTCGCACGTCCCGGGGCCGTCGGGGCGCGCTGGGAGCGACCCCCCCCCCCCTCTCTCCCCCCGCAGAGCCGCGGTTTGATGCGGGGGGGGCGACCCGTTCCTGAGCGCGGGATGCGGACCCCGCCGCCAGACCCGCGGGAGGAGGGGGGGGCGCGGACCGAGGGAAGGGGGTGGGGGGTTGGGGCCGCCCCCACGAGCATCCTTCGGCCCGCGCTCCCCCCCCCACCTCCCCCCTCCATCCAAACCGGCGGCCCCGGGCACGTTTCCTCGGAAGGAACCTGCACGGAGCGGCCTCGGCGCAACTTTCACTGCGGGACGGAGTTTGGGAGGGGGCTGCGTGGCTTCCATTGAGCCCCCCAAGGAGGGGGGGGCCGCGGGTGGGCTGGGGAGGCTGATAGGGAGCCGAGGGATGGGGGTGGGAAGTGGGGCTGGAAGCAGTGGGGCTGGGGGCGGGGGGGCTGCAGGCTGCGCCTCAGCACTGCGCTGTGCAGCCCCCCAGGCTGGGAGTCGGGGCTGCATCCTGCCCAGGCAGATGGAATGGGGGCTGCAGGGGGGGTGGGCACGGATGGGTCCTGATCCAGATCGAGGCACTCCTGGGGTGGCTGCAGAACCGACCTCGGCCCCAAGATGAGCAGCGAGGGCATCTGCAGGGCGGCACTGTGCCTCCTTGCTCTGCCCCGGCTCCATCTGAGAGCCGTGCCTGGGGCTGCCCCACGGGTGGAGCGTTGCAGCGATGTCTCCTCATCGAGGTTTTAACTTGTCTTCACGTTTCCCCCCCCCCAGAGCCCCTTGCCCTGCCACTCGCTGGATGCCGGGCAGCACCTGCTGCCCCCGCAGCTGATGAGGGCGTGAAGGAGCAGCTGAGCAGGAGAGGCCCCCCCAGCTGCTAAGATGGGCATGAGGATCAAACTGCACAGCACCAACCACCCCAACAACCTGCTGAAGGAGCTCAACAAGTGCCGCCTCTCCGAGACCATGTGCGACGTCACCATCCTGGTGGGCTCACGCTCCTTCGCCGCGCACAAAGCCGTGCTGGCCTGCGCTGCTGGATACTTCCAGAACCTCTTCCTGAACACGGGGCTGGATGCGGCACGTACCTACGTGGTGGACTTCATCACCCCGGCCAACTTCGAGAAGATCCTCAGCTTCGTGTACACCTCGGAGCTCTTCACCGACCTCATCAACGTGGGCGTTATCTACGAGGTGGCTGAACGGCTGGGCATGGAGGACCTGCTGCGTGCTTGTCACTCCACCTTCCCCGACCTGGAGAGCACGGCCATCCCCAAACAGCCCCCCCTGACCGCAGGGGACGCCCGGCCTGCTGCTCTGGGTGCTGCCTCGGAGCAAAGCCCGGCACTGGGGGATGCCCGGGGGAGCGTGGAGCACTTCAATGCGGAGCGTGGCTACGTGCTGCATGGGGACGGAGTGGGCAGCTACAAGGAGGAGGAGAGGAGCGACGGCGGCCAGGCTGTGCCCCTGCTGCAGCCCCCATTGCCCCCCAAGGATGCAGAGCCGGGGCCGTTTGGTCCCGGTGCTGTCACAGCGGCACAGCCCGGGTTGGGAGGTGGGAGCATCATGCAGAGCGCCGCGGGGTCCTGCCAGCAGTACAAGGTGCAGAGCAACGGTGACTACGGCAAAGGTGGGTTCTTCACGGCCGATTCATCCCTGGACATCTCCACGGGGAGCAACTCGTGTCCCAGCAACAGCGAGCACTGCAAGGAGCCGGGCTTCGTGCCGATGGATGAGCTGCAGCTGGAGGAGCTGGGAGAGGAAGAGCTGCACTTCGAGGACGCCAGCGAGGAGCTGGGGCCGTCGGAAGAGGTGATCGAGCTGAGCGATGACAGCGAGGAGGAGCTGGCCTTCGAGAGCGACGGGCGCGACAGCAGAGCCATGCCCTGCCAGGTCTGCAAGAAGGTGCTGGAGCCCAACATCCAGCTGATCCGACAGCACGCCCGCGACCACGTGGACCTCCTCACCGGGAACTGCAAGGTGTGCGAAACACACTTCCAGGACCGCAACTCCAGGGTGACCCACGTGCTGTCCCACATCGGCATCTTCCTCTTCTCCTGCGACATGTGTGAGACCAAGTTCTTCACGCAGTGGCAGCTCACGCTGCACCGCAGGGATGGGGTCTTTGATAACAACGTGGTTGTGCACCCCAGCGACCCCCTGCCCGGCAAGGTGGGCGCCTTCGCTGCGGGGTCCGGTGCAGATTTGGCTTGTGCTGCATGCGGGAAACCTTTGGCCAAAGATTTCCACACCGTCCGGAACCACCTGCTGGACCACGTCAACCTGAAGAGCCAAACGTGCGGCGTGTGCGACCAGCGGCACCTGAGCCTGTGCAGCCTGCTGTGGCATGCCTTGGCACACCTGGGCATCGCCGTCTTCTCCTGCTCCGTGTGCGCCAGCAGCTTCGTGGACCGGCAGCTGCTGGAGAAGCACCTGGCCATGCACCAGAGCGCCGAGGAGGCCTTGTTCCGCTGCCACTTCTGCGGGCAGAGCTTCAAGCTGGAGGCGGCGTATCGCTACCACGTCAGCCAGCACAAGTGCAGCAGCGGCGTGGATGCGCGGCCCGGCTTTGGCGAGCGGCTGCAGCCGCAGAGCTTGCAAAAGAGGAAACTGCCCGAGGAGTTCTTGAGCGAGGAGCTGGCGCTGCAGAACCAGCCGGGCAACAGCAAATACAGCTGCAAGGTGTGCGGGAAGCGCTTCGCTCACACCAGTGAGTTCAACTACCACCGGCGCATCCACACCGGGGAGAAGCCGTACCAGTGCAAAGTGTGCCACAAGTTCTTCCGCGGCCGTTCCACCATCAAGTGCCACCTGAGGACGCACTCGGGGGCCCTGATGTACCGCTGCACCGTCTGCGGCCACTACAGCTCCACGCTCAACCTGATGAGCAAGCACATCGGGGTGCACAAGGGCAGCCTGCCCCCCGACTTCACCATCGAGCAGACTTTCATGTACATTATCCATTCCAAAGATGCGGAGAAGAACGCGGACAGCTGATGGGGTGAGGCAGGGCAGGGCCGGGAGGAGCTGTGGAAAAGCGTCGTTGGTTTTTATTTAACGGTCAGGCGTCGTGGATGGATTCCTCCTTTTTTTCTTTTTTCCTTTCTTTCTTTATTTTTTGGCCTTGCTGGGGCCGATTTAGACTGTGCGAACCAACAGCGCGTGAGCTGCGTCACTGATCCCGAGAAGTCTGTCGTGTTTACTTACCTCTGATCCCGTTAGAGGCCACCGAGTTTTTGTGTTCTTAGCATTTCTCACTAGGTTTTGAATCTAGGTTTTGTTCTGAAATCTCTTTGCCCACCGACTGGACCGACCCACAAACCGATGCTGCTACGACTTTCTGACCTCAGCAGAGAGGGGCAGAGCTGGAGCGGGACGGTGCCGGGCTGGAAGGAGAAGGGAAGCAGAAAGGAAGGAAGGAAGGACCGATGGTTCCAGGCACGGCGTGGCTTTGGGTGCAGCTCGGGGGTCGGTGTTGACACCGAGACCTCCCCATTCCTACATTATCCCACTGTGGGGCAGGGATGGAGAGGAAGAACCATCCCGGACACCGCAGCGCGAATCGGGGCCGCCCTCTGGTCTAACTCTGTACTACCTCACAAACAGGAAGCTCCTTTGAGCCGCCGTGGATCGTTGAGCTTCTGCTATGGAACGGATCGAGCTGCCCGGTGCCGTGAGCTGGGAATGTGGGGGTGCTCCCCCCCGCTCCGCTGTGGCCTTGGGCAAGTCACTTCACCTCTTTGCCTCAGTTTCCTCATCTGTAAAATGAGGGTGGTGACCCTCGTGGTGCCGACCTACCTCCCTGGAGCGCGCTGAATTGTACCGGCTCACGCTGCACCATTACCGGAGCACGGCGGGGATGCGTCCCCGTCCTCCCCCCATCCCACCACTCCATTGTTTTGCTCCCGTTGTGGCCGTCCTGCTGACAGTAGATCCCCCCCCCCCCAATTCAGTCCCATCCCGGTGCTGTGGAAGGAGCCGGTGGTGATGCACGTGGTGCTGCTCCCTGCAGGACAACCCCCTGCTGGGATGGATTTGGGGGGGGACCACCTCATCCCCAAGGCCTCGAGGGCCCCCCCCCTCAGAGCCGCTGGCAACCCACATCCGGCCAAGCTGTGAAGCAAAAGCCTTTTGTGCACATAAACCAAAAAGAGAAGTTTTACACTGAAACGTTATGGGGCAGAGCAACACCCCTCCCCCCCCTCCCCCACTGTGCATGGGGACAGAGCCCTCCCTGCTGGCTGCTTTGGGGCAGGGGGGAGCATTCAACCCCCCCAATGTCTCTGTGTCAGATCCTTCCCTGCTAATTACTCCATGTGGAAAAGCAATGTGAGTGAGCTCTGCTCTGCTCTGCTCACCCCACAGCACTGGTTCTGGGGGGGGGGGGGGAGAGTAGCCCCACATCACCCTTCCCCCCCCCCCCCGAAGGATCCCCATCAAGGAATGAAGCAGGAAGAAGAGCGGAACGCGTTGCTGTCTAACCTCCTCGTTAAGTTAATCGTAGGTACTGACCTCCTGATATTTAAGTGTTTACTATCTATTTGCTGTAAAGTTTTGTATATTTTGTAAACTTCCCTCCCCCCCGCCCCCCATGGCCCCCCACCTCCCTCCCCCCCCCAGATCGTAGATGTCTAAAATCGTTGTACATCGGGTTCTTTTATACTCCATTGTTCAGCACAAAGTGTGGTTTTTTATTTAGAATAATAAAAATGGAAAACATTGAGCTCTCATGCTGCATTCCTTTATTAAACAGAGATTCTTTAGGAGATGGGAGCAGGGGGTTGGGGTGGGGGGGGCAGCTCTGCACAGGGGGTGGCTCTGGAGAGGGGAGGGGGGTGGGCACAGGTGTGTTAGATATCCCAAAAATGGGTTGAATCAGTAAAATATAGCGACGTGTTTTGTGTGTGGACTTGGAACGCGGCGCTGCGTGGCTTTGTCTCGTGCCTGCTGGCTTTGCTGTTGTGTGCTCAGCTTCAGTCCTGCAATGAAAATGAGTTGGGGGGCTGCTCCAGCCCTGGTGTGCAATGGGAGAGCAGTGGGGGCTGTGTGCTGGGGGTGGGGGGCTTCTCCTGCTGCTCCGTGCCAGGGGTTCAGTGCAGACCCAGTGCATAGGAACCCTCCAGCACATCCTGCCCTGTGCTCCAACGGGGCGGTGAGCATCCTGTCCCCGGATCCGGTCCGATTTGCTTATGCTTCACTTTCTTGGGCAGCTCAAGGCCTTCAGATGGATGAATTCCCTTCGGTGGCACTTTCACCTTCCCCTGCCCAGGGCCCAACCCACACACAGTGCGTGGCTGAGCAGAAGCGAGGCCAGGAAGGACTTTGGATGCTCTGACCCCATGCTGCTGAATACAGATGGGACCCCCTGCTCTCACCCCAGTGATGTCTGAAGGGTGAAGGCCGCCAGCTCTGGGTCTGAGACGTCGCGCTGTAAAGCTGTGCTGAGTGGTTCCTCCCTGCTGCAGTTCAACACTGTGCTGTGTCAGCACCCCACACCGCAGCGCCTTCGTTTGAGCGATGCTGGGCTCTGTGCTGGGCTCTGTGCTGGGTGCTGTGTTAAAGCAATGGGTTTTGTCCCCATCCTGCTCGAATGGCATCGGAGCAGGAGGGCAATGTTCATCCCACAATGGGGTTCAGGCATGAGCTGAGGGCTGCAGAGCGCGTGGGGCTGCGTGGGATCGGGGCGCACCGAGCAACGTATCCATTGCTACGAGTGTTTGTCTAGGAAAGCAGAACATCTCTCTTTCTCTTCTTCTTACTTGGGCTAAATAGGTCTGATAGCGCTCAGAGGTGACACATCCACGACTCCTGATGGGCACGTTGCCCTCACTTTCAGAGCGTGGTGGGCAGCAGACCAGAAAGCAAAGCGCCCACTGGACAGCGTGCCCATGGGGAGCTGCCCGGCCCCTGGCCCACCTCGGGTGGGCACCCCGCTCCCTTTTAGCTGGGTGCACCACCATCCTTTGTGATGACAACGGAGTGCTGGGTGGAGGAGGAGGAGCCCTCTGCGCCCTTCTGCCCGGCTGCATCCTTGGGGATGTACCTGACCACGGCCGAGATGAGTTTGCTGCGGAAGCTCTTGCTGAGGAAGTTGTAGAGGATGGGGTTGAGGACGCAATGCAGCAGCGTGAGGCAGTCGATGATGTCGTAGAAGAAGTAGAGGAAGTGGGCAAAGGAGCAATGCAGGACGATGTGGGTGCCGTCCAGGGTGAGCAGCGTCAGCAGGACGTGGAAGGGCAGCCAGCTGAGCAGGAACGCCGCGATGTAGGCATAGATGAGCAGGCAGTGCCTCCCCCCCTCCGGCTTGGAGCGCCGGACGAGCCGCGCCGTCAGCACGTTGAACACTGCGATGATGGGGAACGGGATGAGGAACCCCACGGCAGTGGTGGCCAAGCTGACCGCCAGCGCCCACTCATCGTAGGTCTCAAAGGGGGCCATGAAGATGCAGATGGGATCCCCGGTGTTCACCAGCTGCATGTGGGACACCTCCACCAAGGGGATGGCTGCTGCCAGGACCCAGACGCAGGCGCAGATGATGCGGCGCGCGCGGTGCTGGTGCCGGTGCCAGAAGGGAGAGGAGCCGCGCAGGGAGACGTAGCGGTCCACGCTGAGGCAGGTGAGGAGGAAGATGCTGGCATACATGTTGGCAAAGTAGAAGTAATGCGTGAAGCGGCAGAGGAAGCTGCCCCAGAGCCAGGTATAGTCCAGCATCACCTCCAGCATCCAGACTGGCAGCGAGAGCAGCACGCCGAGGTCGGCGATGGCCATGTGCAGCACGTAGAGGTTCACCAGGCTCCGGCTGCTACGAGTCTGCCAGTTCACCCAGACCACCAGCAGGTTTTCCACCAGCCCCACCACGAAGATGGCGAGGTAGAGCACGAAAACGGCCACGCGTTTGGCGTTCTCATCCAGGCTGAACTCGCAGGCGGTGTAGGTGTAGTTGAGGAGGTGGAACAGCTCCGACAGGTTGTGGTACTCGCCGAACTCGCTGGGGGCGGCCGGCGTCTCGCTGGGGGCTGCCGTCGGCTCGGCCATGCTGGGAGCTGCGGGGAAAGGGAAAGCGATGAACCGCGGAGCGCTCGGCGGTGCTGGGAGCCCCCCCCGAGTGATAAACCTCGAAGACCCCCACAGGGTCACACCTCTCTGCTGCTTTCTGCCCACCCCAATGGTGGCCAATTGCAGCACCGGGGTGTGGGACGCGGATCCAGACGTGGCTGTCAAACTGCTCGCCGGGTTCTGCTTTACATCCCTCCGCCTTTTTGCCCTCAGGGACGTTACTGAGACCCCCCAGACCCCTCCAGAAACGGCAGTTCTTATTTATAAAGGGAGGGGCTGCCGAGCTCAGCCTTCATTTGGCCACTGGAAAAGATCAAGATGAAATCAAGCAGAAAATCTGAGCAGCACGGCTGGGAAACAGTTGAAAACCAGCTGGTTTCTGCTGGCACAGCTCAGCTCTCTGAGCTTCTGAGGCTCATTTGAACCCTACGGGATTTTATTCCAGCGTCCCAATTCCCACATCGCTCCTTTAAAAGGTCCCTCAGCGGATCCCAGCGCGGATCCCAGCACCGCCCCAGCCCTGAACGCACGGAGGACCCGACGGTACGGCCGCACTGCACAGCACCGCACAGCACCGCACAGCACCGCACGGCACCGCACAGCATCGCAGCCCCCCGCAGCGGTTCCCGAAGCCCCGGGGCTGCGCTGCGCTCTCCTCCCGCAGTGGCGGTGGGATTTCAGGGTGCGGGGACGCGGCTCACCGGGGGGTGCGCGGAGCGATCCTCGCGGCGCGGCTGCGGGAGCTGCTCTGGGCGTGCGGGGCTGCACTCCAGGCTCCCACCCCGCAGGAAATGAGTGCGGCAGCCCCGTATCCTGAGGCGGCCCTGGGACGCGGTGTGTGCCCGAGGGCGGTGCGTTGGGGAGGGGGGTGTATGTGTGTGGGGGGGACACAAGGACAGGTGCTGCTCTCAGTGCTTGGGGGGGTCCGCAACGCATCCATCTCCGCCCCATGAGGTATGTGGGGGGCACGGAGCCATGGGCGGAGCGTGGCCGGGTGCGGGTGAGGGGAATGGATCCCCGGAGCTGTGAGGCCGTGGGATGGGGTGGTCCCTGCGGCGATGAGCGGAGACCCTCGGGTTCTTTGCTGGGGAAAGATGACAAAAGCAGCACAGTGCGGTGCTGCGCGGCTCAGCACGGCACGGCACAGCCCAGCACGGCACGGCACAGCCCAGCATGGCACGGCACAGCCCAGCATGGCACGGCACGGCACAGCATGGCACGGCACGGCACAGCATGGCACGGCACGACACAGCACGGCACGGCTCAGAGCAGCACAGCGTGGCACAAGACAGCCTTGGCACGGTGCAGCACGGCACGGCAGCTTGGCGCAGCACAGCACCGAGGGGTCGGGCCATTGCAGCCCCCTCGGGTGCCGTCTCTGCCGTCGGAATGCAGCACACATCCATCCCTACGGCAGCTCCTCTGCCCGGCAGTAATTAATCAGCGGACAACTGATCAGCGGGGGAAGGGAGGGGGGTTCAGCCTTGCCCCGCGTTGGGGGCTGATAGGCAGAACGTTTTTGCCTCGGGCTGCAAGTCCTGCAGAACAATTGCAGGAAATCTCCTTTACAAGTGCAGACAAGACATCGTGACCAACAATCGCTCGGAAGGAAGGCACGGAGGGAACAGGGAAGCGCGTGCACTGATAAGTGGGCGCTCTCTCAACAACGGGAGGGCGGCCAAAGAGCAAACAGGTACCGAGCCACGGGATTCGCTGTTTGCAAACAGGAACCGGCCGCTGCTTTGCCCCACGCCGGGGATGCCATGAGTTGGTATCGCCATCCTGAAAGAGGTTCGTGGGGTCCGGCTGGATGCGCTGCGTGCTGGGAAGCTCCTGGCGTTGGCGTTTTTCTTCCAGGCTGCTCGGGAAAGGAGCAGCTCGGAGCTCCGGTGGTTGTGGCAGAACAGAAGGGCTGAGCGCTGCGGGTGACCCCACCTGGCACCTGGGGGGCGAGGGGGGCAGCTCCGTTCCTCCGAGCTCCGCTCCATCAGCACCGAACTGGGATGCTCAGAGTGCACCGCACCGACCGCATCGCTCAGCGTGCTGAGACGTCCCCCCCCCCCTTCCCCCTCCCCCAGGGCCCCATTTGTTTGGAGATTGATGGGATAAGGGGCCCCTTCCTCTCCGGAAGGGCCGTGCTCAGAGGCCTCGGGTTGGGGTGGAGGGGCCCCAGGGAGCTCAGTGTGAGGGGGGGGGTCGGAGAGTCAAAACCCCATGGGAACTTCTACCCCAAGGAGCTGAATCTGCAGCCACCATTCCCTCGTGTTGAGCTGCTGGCAGCGCTGCTCCGAGTCCAGGCGCCCCCCCCACGCAGCCCCCTCCACCCCCGCCCTCTGCAGCCCCCCCAGGGACACGATGCTGTTGTGCCTGTTGCTGGGACTCTGCAGCCACCAAACCCGCAGGAAGGCTCCGCTTCTCACGAGGGCTCCTCGCCCCCCCACACCCCGCATCGCCCCGGACCCCCACGAGCTCAGCCCCCGCACGCATTAAAGGGAGAAGGGACGCGGGTGGGCGACGCGGGGCTGTGCCGATCGCTGCTCAGTCCTGCAGGCAATTGCGCAGCCTCGGGGGCCCATCTCCAGAATCGTCACGGCTAATTATCCCTTAATTAGAGGTATGAAAGGATGCGTGAGTCACCGCCCACACATCTGATGTGCCGAAGCAGAGCAGCGCCCATCGGTGCCAGCGGACCCCGAGGGAGCAGAACGGGGGCAAATGGAGCCGTGAAAGGGGGGATACTGGGAGGGGGGGACGGGGGGCTTTTCCTCTCTCGTGCTGAAGGTGCCGTGGGGGATGGAGCTGATTGCAGCCCCCTACAGCTGCGGGAGGTGGGAGCTGGATAGAAAAGCACCCAACGAGCGAGGATGGCAAAGGCGGGGGGGGGGGGGGGGAACGGTGAGCTCAGATGGCACAACGGCAGCTGCTGCAGAAGGGAACGACGCGTTTAATGAGGTCCTGCACCCGCAGGAGCCCCGCGGGCAGCACGGAACGGGCACGGGGATGCGCTCAGAAAGCGGCGGGTGCCCCGTAGAACGGTTTTGGCATCACGAAGGAGATGAAAGCATCGCAGAGCCACGTCGGGCAGTAGCTGAGAGGCAGCAGGAAGAGGAGAGCGTCCCACCCGGCGGCGTAACGGCTGCGGGGACTGCGGGACAGCAGAGCGTGCTGCATGCGGGTGGTGACACGGGACAAGCGGGGGCTGCTCAGGCGGTGCAGGAGGGCGCTGCGGTTGGCGTCTGTAGGGCGGAGAAAGGGGGGTCAGTGGGGCGGAGCGGTCCGTGGGGTGGCTGCAGCGCTGTGTGAGGGGTGGGGGGGGGATGTACTGACAGGTCTCCAGGTAGCCGCGGCCGTAGGATGCCCGGATCTCTACCGGGAGCTGTGACCAGAGGCGCTCAAGTTCCTTTGCTGCCGCTTTGGGGTCGGTCATCCCCGTTCGGAATCCGCCGGGTTCAATGATGGAGACTTTCACCCCAAAGGGTCGCATCTCACGCCTGAATGGGGATGGAGACATCGCTGTCACTGCCCTGGGATGGGAGCCAGAACTGCCACCCCGGAGATGGAGCTTCTCCAACCCTTTCCATCTTTGCACAACCCGCCCAAATCCCAGCCCACACGGACACCTTTCACAACCCCGCAGCGCTCAGTTCCCTCCTATTGGGACAGGAGTTGCCGGGGGTGGGGGGGGGGGATGGCGAAAGTAGGTTAGAGGCAAACCAGCTCTGCTCTGCTGCTGCCAGACCCCGAGAGGGACACGGCCGGGCTGTACCTGAGGCTGTCGGAAAAGGCCTCCACGCCGAACTTGGAGGGGCAGTACCCGCCCCCGAAGATGGACAGCCGGCCCACCACGCTGGCCACGTTGACCACGCGGCCCCGCGCCTTCTTCACCAGCGGCAGGAGGCTGAGCGTCACCTCGATCAGCCCCACCAGGTTGACGTTCAACACCGCCACGAAGTCTTCCTTCCTCAGCCACTCGTTGGGGGCGGCGGGGACGGCGATGCCGGCGTTGTTCACCAGCCCCCACAGCCCTGCGATAGGGCCGGGATGAGCCGGGACCCCCTCCGGGACCCCCCTCCCCTCCCGGACCCCCTCCTACCTCTCTCCCCCACGCGCTCCTGCACCCACGCGGCGGCGGCGGCGATGCTGTGGCTGGACGTGACGTCCAGCAGGACGGTCTGCAGGCGCGACGAGGCGGCCGCCCGCAGCCTCGCGGCCCCCGACTCGGTCAGGCAGCCCGCCAGCACCCGCAGCCCCCTCGCGTCCAGCTGCCGTGCCAGCAGGCTGCCAAAGCCCGAATCGCAGCCCGTGATCAGCACGAACTTCTCATCCAAGCCAGGCACCGTCTGCTGCCCGAGGTGCCAACGCCGCAGCAGCCAGAGCCCCAGCAGCGCCAGCAGCCACAGCCACATCGTGGGGCTGCAAGGACCTGCGGCAGGGTCGGGGTCATCCTGGGTCCTGGCTGTGCCCCTGCAGCTCTCACACGCTATTCTGGGGGGCTGTTCCCTGCATTTGGGGTCTTTGGTTCTCAGATTTGAGTCCTCGCGCTTCCCATCAGCTACCACCCCATCGGAGCCCATCGCAACCGGTGCTCGGGGTGGGCGCTTGTTTGTGGCTCTCGGCCCCACCTGCCCCCCTCTCTCTATCCCCGCCCTCCCACCGCTCACAGCACTCGGTTTCCATTCCTTTAACACGCCGCAGAGGTTTCCCTTCATCGTGAGGAGGCAGCACTGAGGACACAGTTCAGTGCCCAGAACGCAGCACTGCAATGGGGTGACTTCAGAGCAGCTCCCACCGCCCCACAAAGCTCCCACCCCACCGGGACACCCCCATCCCAGCCTCGCCTGACCCCATCCTGCACATCTCCCTGCTCCATACCTGGCCCTGAGGAGCTGCACCTGCAAACAGCAAAGCACAAACCCCGGGGTTACCTGGGCAGGTCTGCACCTCTCCACGAGTCCTTGCACGGCCCACGGCCCCACGTATAAATAGAGCTCAGAGCCGAGGAGCAGAGCCACGCAGCGCAGGGCAGCAGCGGGGGCAGCGGTGCCCAAATAGCTGCAGGCAGAGCTGCAGGGCGGGCAGGATTGCAGCAGAGCTGAAATAAACTTCAAGTTCCTTAATCCTCGCTGCCTCGTGTTGCACGGAGCCGTGCCGGGAGTGCTGCTGCAGCTCTGCAACAGCTGCACGTGCTGATGGAGCACGACCCGAGGCTGTGCACAGCACCTGGATCCGCACTGCAGGGCTGGCTGCATTGCGTGGGAAGGACGTGGGGATGTGGTGATGCTGGGGTGGGGGCAGAGCAGCAGGGATGGGGCTGAGAGCTGCCCAATGGCACTGGGATGGCTGCCCGCTCACTGGTTGCCCCCAGCTCCAAGGGATGGCAAAGTGGGCACGGCCTGTGCAGGGTTGGGGGCTTGGCAGCACCGTGCCGACTGCTCCCCCGTGGGCAAAGCACAGCCTCAGTGCGCTGCAGAGGGAAGGGGTACGGCTCGACCACACCGTGCAGGGAGGAGGAGGTCACCTTTATTCAGCAGCATTTGCCAGCCGCGGCGGTGCTGCGCGGTGCTTTGCTTGCTGAGGTGGGATCTCAGGTGCGGGGCGATGCCAGCTCTGCCCGCACGGCCTCACGCTCTCTGGGCAGGTTTGGGGGAGGACAAGGCAAAGAACGCGTCGGTGATGGCAGAGGGAAAGTAGCTGAGAGGGATGTAGATCAGCTTGGCATCCCAGCCAGCTGCATAGCGGCAGCGCGGGTAGCGGCTGGTCAGTGCGTGCTCCATGCAGTCCGTCACCAAGGAGAGGTTGGGGTTGCATCTCTTCTGCATCTTCCTCGCGGATGCCAGGACTAAGGGCAGAGGGAGGGGGCAGGAGCTGAGCTCGTGCCAAAGGGACCAAGAGGCCCCGCTGGGTCCCGGCGCAGCTCAGCACTGCGGTGCCAGGTGGGCTTTGGGGATGCACTCACAGTCCTGCAGGTATTTGTCCCCATAACTGGCTTTGGTTTCACTGGGCAGCCTCTCCCAGGTGCTGAGGAAGCTCTTCTCCAGGGCTGCAATGCTGGTGATGCCTGTCTTGAAGTAGCCCGGCTCGATGATGCTCACCTTCACCCCGAAGTGCCTCATCTCAAGCCTGGAAGGCAGCGATGCCACGGGATGGGAGCAGCAGAGTGGGGTGGGCTGCACGGGGACGGCCTCGCTGCGGGGCACAGGGGGGAAACCCAACCACAGAAGGAACCCCGAGCAGCCCAGCACGTGGCTGGGGTGATGCACGAGCAAACACTGACCGCAGTGGGACGGGATGGGGGCAGAGCAAACATTGGAGCCATTGCATGGGACACACAGTGGGGCAAGGTCCGAGCAGTGGGGTTCCCTGCCCGGTACCGGCACCGTAATGTTGCCAGGCAGAGCCTGGAGAGGTGCAGCCGTGTGGGGAGCGCAGGACTCACCGGAGGCTGTCGGAAAAGGCCTCCACGCCGAACTTGGAGGGGCAGTACCCGCCCCCGAAGATGGACAGCCGGCCCACCACGCTGGCCACGTTGACCACGCGGCCCCGCGCCTTCTTCACCAGCGGCAGGAGGCTGAGCGTCACCTCGATCAGCCCCACCAGGTTGACGTTCAACACCGCCACGAAGTCTTCCTTCCTCAGCCACTCGTTGGGGGCGGTGGGGACGGCGATGCCGGCGTTGTTCACCAGCCCCCACAGCCCTGCGATAGGGCCGGGATGAGCCGGGACCCCCTCCGGGCCACCCCCTCCCCACCCGGACCCCCTCCTACCTCTCTCCCCCACGCGTTCCCGCACCCACGCGGCAGCGGCGGCGATGCTGTGGCTGGACGTGACGTCCAGCAGGACGGTCTGCAGGCGCGACGAGGCGGCCGCCCGCAGCCTCGCGGCCCCCGACTCGGTCAGGCAGCCCGCCAGCACCCGCAGCCCCCTCGCGTCCAGCTGCCGTGCCAGCAGGCTGCCAAAGCCCGAATCGCAGCCCGTGATCAGCACGAACTTCTCGTCCAGGCCGGGCACCGTCTGCCGCTCTCGGTGCCAACGCCGCAGCAGCCAGAGCCCCAGCAGCGCCAGCAGCCACAGCCACATCGTGGGGCGGCAGCGGGAGCAGAAGGAGAAGGAACAGGAGGCGGAGGCGGCCGGGACTCGCTGAGCACAGCGGGGACACCGCAGCAAAGTGCAGAGCAGCGCAGCCCGTGCTGACCTTGGACCGGCCCAACCCTGCGGGGCCGGTCTGGGAGCAGCGTTGTGACAACGCATCTGAACACGGGGCCGGGCAGCGGCTCAGCCCGTCCTCCCTCGTCCCGTGCTTTCAAACCCCATCCGTGACCCCCCGGTCTCGCTGTCGGCCCTTTGGCAAAGCCGCCCCTCGTTGGCACGGGGCTGAGCGCATCCATCCCGCTGCCCTCGAACCACCCCGCGGCTGCCGCCCCACGCTGGGGCTCCGCTCCCGGCACTCGGCCGGCGTTCCGAGCAGGGACCGGGTCGGTGCCGGTGCTGAGCCCCGCGGGGGGGTCCCCGCCCCTCCGCTCCGGTGCCCCGACGGCCGGCGCTGCTGGAGCCGCGCGGCTCCGTTCCGGGAGGGGCCGAACTACATCTCCCAGCGACCCGCGGGTTCTTTCGGCCCCGCCGCTTCCCTCCGCTTCCCGCCATGGCGCCGTTCGAACCGGCTGCGTTACCGGAGCTGCTCCCGGTGTTCTACCGCCGGCTCTTCCCGCACGGCGCTTACGGCCGCTGGCTCGGCTACGGCGGCGGTGAGAGGCGGGACCGGGCGGGGAGGGGGAGTGCGGGGCCGGGACGGCGCACCGGGCGGGGTCCCCACGTGCCCCCCAAGCCGACCCGCTCCGCGTCCCCGCAGTGGAGAAGAACTACTTCCAGCTGCGGGAGTTCTCCTTCACGCTGCGGGACGACGTGTACGTGCGGTTCCAGTCGTTCGGGAGCCCGCAGGAGCTGGAGAAGGAGCTGCAGAGGACCAACCCCTACAAGATCGACATCGGGGCCGTCTATTCGCACCGCGTGCGTCCCCCCCCCGCTCCTTTTCCACCCCCGCTGGTTGCTGGATGGCAGCGCCGTGACCCCTCTGCTCCCCGCAGCCCAACCAGCACAACACGGTTCACCTCGGGGCGTTCCAACCCGTGGAGAAGGAGCTGGTGTTCGACATCGACATGACCGACTATGATGACGTTCGGACGTGCTGCAGGTCCCTGGGGAGAGGAGGGGGATTGGGGACGGGACGGGGGTTGCAGCCCCATAGGTGACCCAGATAAGGGATGCATGGCACCCATCTGACCGCTGTGCTCTGCCCACAGCTCGGCTGACATCTGCTCCAAGTGTTGGACTCTGATGACCATCGCTGTCCGTGTGATCGACCGCGCGCTCCTGGGTGAGGGATGCAGGGATGCAAACAGCCTCTGTGCACTGAGCACGTATCCAGACCCTGCTGTCCCTTGCGGTGCCTTCAAGTGGGGCTGGGGGAGCGCTGCCGTGGGGCTGAAGCAGGAGCAGAGGGTGTGCAGGTGCCCGGCGTGCTCCCCCAGCCCCATTGTGCCCCATAGAGGACCTGGGCATGAAGCACCGCCTGTGGGTGTACTCAGGAAGGAGAGGTGTCCACTGCTGGGTCTGCGACGACGCCGTACGCAAATGGTCCCCAGCTCTGCGTGCGGCTGCTGTGGAGTATCTGAGCCTGGTGAAGGTGGGTCTATGGAGGGGGAGGGGGGTTGTGCTGCCCACCTGCTCGGGCTGAGCACTCTGTCCTTTGCAGGGCGGATCTGAGACGGTGAAGAAGGTGAACCTCTCGGAGCCCGTGCACCCCTTCATCAGGTGGGTGGGGATGCTCTGCCCGGTGCGGAGCTGATGGTCACGGGGCGTTGAGCTTCTCCATCTGCTCCTCAGGCGGTCGGTGAACGTGGTGGAGAAATACTTTGAGGCGTATGCACTGCAGGGCCAGGACATCCTGGGCAGCCCCGAGCGCTGGGACAAAGTGCTGGCTCTGGTTCCAGAAGGTATCCTTCCAACTGCTGGGCTCGGGGTGGGGGTTGTGTTGGCTGCGATGGGCCTTAACAGCCCCACAGAGCACCGTGAGCTGCTGCACAGTGAGTTCCCCAAGAAGCGTGACTCGGGGCAGCGCTGGGAGCTGCTGAAGGGCCGCATGGAGCGGACGAGGGTGAGTGGCTGTGGGGCGGCTATGGGGCAGCTATGGGGCGGTTATGGGGCGGTGCTGCCCCTTTGACCAGCTGTACCCACAGCGGGCGGCGGGCAGCGGGAAGGGCACGGCGTGTTATGCGGACTGGGAGATCATGCTGCAGTACTGCTTCCCACGGCTCGACATCAACGTCAGCAAAGGCATCGGGCACCTCCTGAAGAGCCCGTTCAGTGTCCACCCCAAAACAGGTGGGTACCCCAAGACTGGGGTGGTACCCCAAAACTGGGGGGGTACCCCAAACAGGTGGATACCCCAACATGGGGGGGGTGCAGCTGTTTGTGGGGTCAGCACCCCGCTCTGGGCAACCCGGGCAGCAGCTCTGTGTCTTGCAGGCCGCATCTCGGTGCCTCTGGACCTGCAGAGGTTGGATGACTTCGACCCATTCGCGGTGCCCACCATCAGGTCAGTGAGTGGGGCTGGTGTGGGGGGAGCCCCCATTGTGAGCAGCCCCATTGTGAGCAGCCCCCATTATGAGCAGCCCCCATTATGAGCAGCCCCCATTGTGAGCAGCCCCATTGTGAGCAGCCCCATTGTGAGCAGCCCCCATTATGAGCAGCCCCCATTGTGAGCAGCCCCCATTGTGAGCAGCCCCCCCCGTCCTGCCCTGCCTTTCCCTGCAGCTCGCTGTGCCAGGAGCTGGATGCAGCTGGTGACGATGCAGAGCAGGAGGACGACGAGGAGCCGGAGCCGAAGCGGCGGCTGCGGGGTGAGCGGGGCGGCAGGGCGGGTTAATGGCTGTTGGGGGTTCAGACCCATCTCCCATATACCCCCCATATCTCAGATTACCGCCGGACGCAGCTGGCTCCCTATGTAAAGACCTTCGAGCAGTTCCTGGAGGAGATGGAGCGCGAGCGGCGCACGGAGCGGCTGCGGAGGAGCGGTGAGAGCTGGGGCAGCTCCACCTTCAGCTGCTCCTCTATGGCCGGATCCTCCATTAAACCCCATTTCTGCTCCTTCCCAGACCTGCAGGGAGAGTTCTGACCACGCACGGAGGCTGAACGACCCCCCCCCCCCGGCTTTGTGTCCCCTTCTCACTTTTGTTTAGTGCTTTTTTTGTACTTTTTGTACCCGAAATCCATTAAAACTTGCTGCTCAGCTCCGTGTCCGCCTCCCTGGGGCTGCGGGGTGGAAGGGATGGGGGTCCCGGGGAACGACTCCCGTTCTCGTGCCTCGGAACGTCCGAACGTGGCCCGGAACGTTCGAACGTGGCCCGGAACGTCCGAACGTGGCCCGGAACGTCCGTGCGCAGCCGGCGGGGCGGGCGGACGGAAGCGCGTTGCGCACTTCCCCCGGAAGTGATTGTCTTTCCGGAAGTCGCGCCTTCCGCCGCTTGGTCTCTTTCTGCCGCCATCTTGGGCTCCGCTTCCCCGTACAGTGAGTGTCGCCGCCGCCATCCGCCTCCATCCGCGGCCGCGTGGGGCCGAGAGCGCGGCCGAGCCGGGAGGGAGCGCGGGAGGGCGGCGGCGGAGCGGTCAGGGCCGTCGGTGAGGCCGGGCCGGCTCCGTGCGGCGGGGGAGGCGGCTGAGGCCGCGGTCGGGCTGAGGGGAGGCGGCAGAGTCGCGTAGGCCGCTGCCGGGCCGAGCCGTGGGGCCGCCTGGGATCCGCCCCGCGCCGGGTCCGCGCTGCCGTTTAACGGCACGGGAAGGTGCCGGTTGATGTCGGAGCCCCCGGTGTGCGGTGCCGTTGAGTGAGGCCCGTTGCCGGTGTCTGAAGGCGGCAATTCGGGCACGTCTTGGGGCGGCCGCGAGTCCGGTGTGGGTTTATTTTCCCCCTTTATCCACGCAGAAATGCCCGGCGAAGCTACAGAAACCGTCCCGGCCACGGAGCAGGAGCTGCCGCAGCCGCAGGCGGAGACGGGTAAGGAGGGAGAGCGGCCGGTGCTGGGGGAGCCGCCGGGGGGGGGGAGGAAGCAGCAGCGGCTGAGGGCAGCGCCGTGTGCTGCGTTGAGGCTCCTCAGTCCCAGCCTTGGCCTGTTGGATCCAGCAGCGTTTGGGGCCTTGGGTTGCAACGTGGGCACCTCTTATCTGCCCTCATTGTGTCCAGGTATAAGTCTGTGTGTGCTTTGTGTCAATGTGCGTGGTGTGACAAAGGCTGGAGTTACTTTTAGAGGGAGGTTTTCTCGTTAAAATGATGCTTTTTTTGTCTCTGCACGCTGAGGGAGGTGTTGCATCATCTACAGTGTGGCGTGAAAACACACACGGGGAGCTCATGCAGTGAGTGATGGTCAGATGGGTGATACGGCCAAGGGTGTGGGAGGGTGAGACCACGGGAGGAGCTGAGGCAGCCTGGACAGTGAGAAGGAGCGTTCATTGGCCTCGTGGAGCAGGTTGAAGTGATGGCTGCTGTGTGACAGCTGTGGCCGGGGGCAGCTGCTCTGTTCCCTGTCAGGCATAGCTGGGATTCCTGCAGCTCGGTTACATGCCAGGGGCTTGTGTCCCCGGGGCCTCCTCCTCCTGGGGCTCTGTGCTTCCTTGGGTCACCTTCTGTTATTGCTGTGCTGCTCTCAGATCTCTCACGGCGTCGTGGAGGTTGGGAGAAGTTGTTGATCCCAGGCAGCGTGTGCACAGCTGCCAGAGCTGTGACAGTGCTGTCCCCTGTCCTGGGGGGTGGGGAGGCAGAGGAGGGCTGCTGGACCCCTCTTGGTTGTTGTGGAGGTGGAATGGTGAGCTGTTGTGATCGTCCTCTCTGTGCTGAGCCAGCTCTTCTGGGGCCAGGCCAGGCAGGAAGCCGGGCTTGGGAGGGCTCATAGTGCAGGGTGGGAATCTTCAGTGGCTTCCTTTGGCTTTCATCTCATGTGTGTGGGAAGTTGGTGATGCTCAGCACAGAGGTCTCTGCATAGGGCAGGGCTGCAGCCTTTAGCTGGTCACAAGAGGCATTGCAGTCTATTTCTTGTAAACATCCCTTAACAAATTATACACAGTTTGCAAGAGTCCCACACTCCACGTTTGTTTGTGGAAGTGGCTGCTGGAGAAGGAGGGGGGGGGGTTATTTGTGGGGCTGATTGCAGGATGGTCTCACACTGTGCTCTCCATTGCATGTGGGTGAAGGAACAGAGAGGACTGGACAGATTTTCTTCTTGAGAGAGCAGAGTTTTCTTTCTGCTTGTTCAGGGCCAGGGGCCAGCTTGCTCTTGGCAGGACACGCTGCTCCTTTTTGAAGTGTTTATGGCTTCCCCCGGAGCTGAAGTTTCCTGGTGCACGCTGGCTGTCCTGACCAGTGGTTGGAGCATCCAGCACAGCAGCTGCAGGCTCCTCTGCTGCCCTGCATTTTGGAATAGCTTGAGGTCAGTAGGGTGTTAAAAACATCTTCTGAGCTGTGGTTCTTGGGGAAGAGAAAGCGAGTCTGCCTGAAGATGAAGCTGCTGTGAGTCCTGTGCGTGTTGCTGCTCTGGACAACAATGGTGAGGAGTGGAGTACCTGACTGGCTTTAGTCTTTACTTGGGAAAAATAGAGCCCTCCTGTAGGTGATCCATGTGAAGTGGCTCCTTCCTGCAGGACAGCAGGCAAGAGTCAGCATCCAAAAGGGAAGAAGGAAGAAATCTGCTCAAGTCACGTGGCTGCGGCTCTGTGATCTGGGTTGGGACGCTCAGCCCTTGGCAGGAGGCCTGGCCACATGCCCTGTCCTGTCTCCATGTCGCTGTGGGTGTGCAGGGCTGTGCTGCCCATAGAGCCAGTTCTGCTCTCCTGACTGGCGGTGCTGGTTGTGCTGGTCTGATCAGTGCTGCTGCCATGGGCTCTCACGCTGCCTCTCCCCCGCCCTGGGCTCCTTTGGTTCTGTGTCAGGCTTTGGGAATGGCCCAAGTGGAGGGCAGGGCCTGCTGCATGGGACGGGACAGCGGGCGCTCCCAGTGTGTGGTAACAAACTGTCCTTCTCACCATTCAGTTCCAGCTGTCCTCCCTCCTGCAGCCCCTGCTGCCTCTCCTCCTGCCACTGCGCCAGGTACCTTGTAACACCCCGTGTGTCACATTAACCACAGTGTGCTGTTCTGGATGTTTGTGGTTGCATTAACCCTAATGGTGTGCAGAGGGAGGACTCTGGGTCCTGGCCCTGTCCTGTGCTCAGAGGAGCCAGGTAGGCTTCCACCTGCTCCTCTTGAGGAGGCTGTTGAGGGAGGCTGGCTGCCTGCTGCTCTCCAGCTCAGTGTGTGTCACCCCTGAGCCAGGGACTGCTTCCCAGTGAGGTGGGTGTGCTGGAGCAGTGCTGCCCAGGGTGGGATCCCTGAGAGCCCTCAGGGCAATTTGCACTTGGGTTCTGGAGGTGTGGGGAGCCCATAGCCAGAAGACAGAGGACTGGCTGTTGTGTGTGTGTGTGTGTGTGTTTCTTCCTGCCCTGCCTTTGTTTTCTCTTATTTTTTTTCTCATGGGTTCACTTTGTTTCTTTCCTTCAGCTGTTCTTCCTGCTGCTCATTCCCTGCCTCTGACTCCAGCCCTGGGTCCAGATGCCCAGGCTGTTCCTGCAGAGCCACCCAGCTCTGCCCCAGCCGTGCCCCCAGCCCCTCTCTCCCCTGTTGTGGTACCAGCTGCAGCAATTCCTGTCTTTTCTGCCCCTCCCCAGCCCTCTGCCCCAGCTCTGCCCCTCCCAGTTACTTCTTCCCCTCCTCCAGCTCCAGTTCCACCGTCCCCAACTGGTTTTGCTGCCCAAGGTTCTCCAGGGCCTGCTGCTGCCCCAGTCAGCCCAGTATCTCCAGGACTCCCAGCCCCAGCATCACCAGTTCTGGCTGCACTTCCTGCTGCAGGGCAGGCAGCCCCCCCAGCAGCCTCCCCATCTCTAGTGAGTCCTGGCTGTCTCCCAGCTGCTCTCATGCCTCCTGTGAAAGTCTCTGCTCCTCCCAGCCCCACTGGAGCTGCAGCCTCAGCCCCTCACCCTGCACCTCCCAAGAGCCCTGGGGCAGCCCCAACTGCTTTGCCCCAGGCACCCCCCCAAGCAGCAGCCCCTGCAGGTACCACAGCTCCTCCCCAGAGCCCCCCTGCCATGCCAGTGCATCCTGCTGCACCCCTGCCCCCTCCAGCTGCTCCCCTGGGCCCAGCCCTGGCAGCCACCATCTCCCCACCCATCTTTCTGTCTGCCCCCATGGCGCTGGCCCCTCTGCTGCCGGGTGGTACAGTTCCCTGCAGCGCTGCTGCTCCCGTGCGGGGCTCCATGTCTGGTACTCCCATCTGTCCGCTGGCTCCAGCTGCTCCTTCTGGGACCATGACCTGTCCTGTGGGCCCTGCCTTGGCAGCTCCTGGCAGCCCTGCTGTTCCCCATTCTGTGGCCAGGCCACCCCCTGGGAACCCAGTTACTGTGACAGCCCCTGTTCTGCCCAGTCCATCCCCAGCATCTTCATTGTCCTCCTCAGGGCCACCAGCAGCAGCAGCTCCAGCTAAAGCAGCTCCAGCCATCCCTGTCTCACTGCCAGCTGCTGTAACTCCTGCTCCTGCCAGCCCCCTGCCTGTCACACCAGCAATGGCAGCTCCAGCCACCCCTCCTGCGGCCAAAGGAGCACCCCAGAGTCCAGTCACCACCCCGTCTGCTCCTGCTGCTGCGGTTCCTGCAGCTGTCCCAGCTCCAGCTGCCAACAAAGCAGCTCCCAAGAGCCCTGTTCCTGCCACACCAGCTCCTACAGCTGCCCCTGCTGCCACCAAGGCAGCTCCTCAGAGCCCTGTTGCTGCTACTCCAGCTCCTATAGCTGCCCCTGCTGCCACCAAGGCAGCTCCCCAGAGCCCCGTTGCTGCCCCCTCTGCTCCTGCTGCTGTGGTTCCTGCAGGTCCTCCAACTCCAGCTGCCCCTTCAGCCACCAAAGCAGCTCCCCAGAGCCCTGTTCCTGCCACACCAGCTCCTCCAGCTACTCCTGCAGCCACCAAAGCAGCTCCCCAGAGCCCTGTTGCTGCCCCTTCTGCTCCTGCTGCTGCGGTTCCTGCAGGTCCCCCAACTCCAGCTACTCCTGCTGCCACCAAAGTGGCTCCCAAGAGCCCTGTTGCTGCCATTCCAGCTCCTGCAGCTGTCCCTGCTGCCACCAAAGCAGCTCCCCAGAGCTCTGTTGCTGCCCCTTCTGCTCCTGCTGCTGCGGTTCCTGCAGGTCCCCCAACTCCAGCTACTCCTGCTGCCACCAAAGTGGCTCCCAAGAGCCCTGTTGCTGCCATTCCAGCTCCTGCAGCTGTCCCTGCTGCCACCAAAGCAGCTCCCCAGAGCCCTGTCAGCAAACCCTCTGTTCCCGCTGCTGTGGTTCCTGCAGCTCCCCAGAGCCCAGACACTGCTCCCTCTGTCCCTGCTGCTGCAGTTCCTGCAGCTCCCCAGGCTGCAGCTGCCCCTGCTGCCAACAAAGTGGCTCCCCAGAGCCCTGTTACTGCTGCACCAGCTCCTGCAGCTCCTCCAGCAGCAGCCAAAGCAGCTCCTGGGAGCCCAGCTGCTGCCCCCTCTGCCCCTGCCAGCTCCCCCCCTGTCACACCTGTGCTGGCAGCTCCAGCTGCACCCCCTGCAGGCAAGAAGTCCCCGAAGAGCTCTGCTGCTGCCACATCCTCTCCCTCTGCTGCAGCGGCTTCAGCAGGTTCTGCAGCTCCAGTTGCCCCCACTGCAGCCAAAAAGCCCCCAAAGGGCTCTGCTGCTACTCCTTCTGCTGCACCAGCCCAAGCTGCCCCCACTGCAGCCAAAAAGCCCCCCAAGAGTCCTGCTGCTGCCCAGTCTGCTCCCTCTGCTCCTGCCACAGCTCCACCAGCCCAAGCTGCCCCCCCTGCAGCCAAAAAGTCCCCTAAGAGCCCCACTGCTGCCCCATCTGCTCCCCCTGCAGCTCCAGCATCTTCAGCTGCAGCCAAAGCACCTCCCAAGAGCCCCACTGCTGCCCCATCTGCCCCCCCTGCAGCTCCAGCACCTTCAGCTGCAGCCAAAGCACCTCCCAAGAGCCCCACTGCTGCCCCATCTGCCCCCTCTGCAGCTCCAACACCTTCAGCTGCAGCTAAAGCACCTCCCAAGAGCCCCACTGCTGCCCCATCTGCTCCCCCTGCAGCTCCAGCACCTTCAGCTGCAGCCAAAGCATCTCCCAAGAGCCCCACTGCTGCCTCGGCAGCCCCTTCTGCTCCCTCTGCCCCCCCTGCAGCCAAGGCAGCTCCTGCCAGCCCATCAGCCCCCGGCACACTGCCTCCAGCTCCAGGTGCTGCTGCCTCAGCCCCGGGGGCTGCTGGTGCCCTCCCAAAGCCAGCAGCTGATCGTGCTACACCCCAGAAAGCAGAGGCCGCCCCTCCTGCCTCTTCTGTGCCAAATGCTGCCCCTGCTAAGAAGCAGCCCCCCACCACTAAGGGCAGCAAGCAGGCTCCACGTCCATCCCCAGCCAAGCCTGCTGGGAAAGCCCCCGTTCCTGCCAGCACTGCTGTTGATGACGATGATGACCTGCCCCCCCTGATCCCCCCCGAGGTGCCCGCTGCCGAGCCGCCGCTGCAGCCCATCCTGGTGGACCTCTCTCCCCGAGCAGCCGTGGCCCCTGCCGAGGCCCCTGCTCCTAAGCAGCCCGTCGTGAAGAATGACAAGGGTACTGCTGGTCAGCACAGTTTGCCGTGTGCATGGAGTGTCACTTGGCTGCCCACTGGATACTAACCCAGCACGGGGCCCTGAGTGCCCCCCGTGTCGCTCGGTGCGTCCGCGGGTGTGCAGTGCTGAGAGTGGGGTGAGGGGTGGTGGGGGTGGGGGGGTGTCGCTGTGCCATCACCTCTCCAGGGCTCGGTGCCTGCAGGCTGCTGTCACTAACAGCGTGTTGTCAGGCACGGAGCACGGTGTGACCTGTGTGGGTGTTGGGACTGCTGCCTGAGCTGGTTTCATGCTGGATCTATGGGAAGAGCTGCTCCGTGCTGTGCCCGGCTGTGTGTGTCCGGGTTTGGCTGTGGGTTTCCCACTGTCCATCCCCCAGCAGAGCGTAGCTGGTGGCTGTGCTGGTGCCTGGGCTGTTGGCATCACCCAGCAACCTGCAGAGATCTTTGTTGTGGGCTCCTGTGTGCGTGGTGTGTACAGAGGCGCTTTCCAGAGAAGGAAACGGGCCTGAATTTGGGTGGCAGCTGCATGAGAGAGCACTGAGCTCACCCTGCAGCCTGCTCTGCGGGCTGGAGACACACAGCTCTGCTTTGTTCTGGAAGGTACCATGCACTGCATGAGCTGGTGGAGCAGCTAACCTGAGTGTCCAAAAGGCTGTTTTTGATGAGAGCTTTCAAACCGAGTATAGATCATCCTGTCATCGAGTCACAGAGAGGTGCAGCAGCCCCAAGGGCCTGGTGGGCTGGGTCTTGGTTCCGTGCCGTGTCTCAGCTCCTGCAGCGCCTGCAGCTGAACAGGTTTGAGGAGCTCTGAGAGCATTGCTGCTGACTCACTGGGCCGTGGCGCTGGGCTGAGCCTTTAGGCACACATAGAGCTCAGCCCCACAGAGCACTGCCTGGCCCCTGCTGTGGCTTCTCTGGCTGCTCTTGGGCATCTTCCACCATGGCAAGAGGCAGGAGGAGGCAGGGAGCTGGTGGCTCTGGTTGGCCTGCTGCAGTCCCTGCTCGTGGCTGCAAAGGAAAGCTCTTCCCACCAGGTGTTACTCAAGCACACCGACTGGAAACGCATTTCACTTGGAATTCAAATCACCAGCAACAGCTGACACTAAGGCATTAGGGTTTCCGTGAGCTTACTGTGTCCCCTGGAGCTGCCTGAAGCTCCTGGCAAGGTGCTGAGCTGAGAACTGTGACATTCATTTCTGCAGGGTCCGGAACAGAGTCTGACAGCGATGAGTCTGTACCAGAGCTTGAAGAGCACGACTCCACGCAGGCCACAACACAGCAGGCACAGGTAGGGAGGGGTGCAAGCCAGCCACCCCCTGTGCCCTGTGGGGACAGACAGATGCCCTGTACCCCACCAGCTCTGTATGGTTGTCACAGCAGTCTCATATTTGCTCTCCTTGCAGCTTGCAGCAGCAGCTGAAATAGATGAAGAACCTGTTAGCAAAGCAAAACAGAGCCGGAGTGAAAAGAAAGCACGGAAGGTAAGAGGAAGGCGGGTGGGCAGACGTGCACGTGGACAAGCTGTGGCTTTGGGATCTGGCATATTACCCCTGAGTACTTGGTGTTTGCCTTGGGAAGCCATTCAAAGCAGCAGCTCCTCACCTCCCAGCCCAGCACTGCAGCAGCAGGGCCTGTGGAAGCTGCAAGAGGTTCATATCACTTTTTGCCTTCATTAGACCCCTAGGCGAGGGAATGTCCCTGTTCACAGGCAAAATCCTTTTGTCTGGAGTGGCTCCACGTGATCCATGGATGATGTGGATCCATGATGTAGATGGGACTTAAATGTTTCCTCCCAGACTGTGCTGTGTCAGTCTGAAAACCTGAGAATGGTGAGGGGACACAACTCACGGGCTGAGCTGTTTTACCTCTTCATCCCTTCACTTCTCTTTCTCGTTTGTTTTTCAGGCAATGTCTAAACTCGGCCTCCGCCAGGTCACAGGAGTAACCAGAGTCACCATCCGCAAATCTAAGAACATCCTCTTTGTCATCACAAAACCAGATGTGTACAAGAGCCCAGCATCAGACACCTATATAGTCTTTGGAGAAGCAAAGGTCAGCTGACAGCCGTGCCAGGCAGTCACACTCCTCCGTGTTCACAGCAGCAGGGAGCTGTGAGGGGTGGTGGGGGTTTGTTCTTGCTGCCTACACCCCTGTTTGTGCCCTGGGGTGGTGCAGGCAGGCCCACAACCCACACTGATGTCTCGCATCCCCGTGGGGTGCTGCTGAGCCCATGTGCCGCCATCACACTGCACGGACCTGGCCTCACTTTTGCTCTTTCCCTCCTCCAGATTGAAGATCTGTCCCAGCAGGCCCAGCTGGCGGCTGCCGAGAAGTTCAAAGTGCAAGGAGAAGCCGTCTCAAACATCCAGGAAAACACACAGACCCCCACCGTGCAGGAGGAGAGCGAGGAAGAAGAGGTGAGCCTTCCCCAGGCGGCCCTGCAGGGCTTCCCCATCCATCTCCTGCCTGCTGTGCTGTCTCTGATGGGCAGCCAGGCAGGATTTGTGTGCAGGCACGCAGTTCTCCATCTGCCTCAATGGCAGAAGGGTGCGGATCCTTGGGGGGGCTGCAAGGAGCAAAGCGTGCTGAGCTGCAGTCAGAGCTGGACGCTGCTTTCTTAGGTTGACGAAACCGGTGTGGAGGTGAAAGACATCGAGCTGGTCATGTCCCAGGCCAACGTGTCCAGAGCGAAGGCGGTCCGTGCCCTGAAGAACAACAGCAACGACATTGTAAACGCTATAATGGTGAGCTGCTGTGTGCTGGGGGGGGCTGCATCCCACATCCCATGTCCCACATCCCATATCCCATGTCCCACCTCTGTGCTGTTTGAGGCCTACCTCAAATAGGCCTCAAACAATAGGCCTCATTGCCGCCATTGGGGGATCCTACTGATGCCTCTTTCTTTCTCCTCAGGAGTTGACGATGTAGCCGAATGGAGGAGGAGGAACCTATTATTATTTTTTTTTTTTCTTTTTTTTTTTTTTTTTTGGTTATTTCAGAGAAGAGATAAAGGAACCTACATTTAACATTTGTACTTGTTTCTATCAGTTAATAAAAGTTAATTGATAGAGCCGCACTGACTGAGGCCGCAGCTTCTTTTGGACGCGCGCATACAGGCCGCCCCCCCCAACCCCGTCTCCATGGCAACAGCCGGCTCCGCCCACTCGGCGGCGTGCGCAGTGCGCATGCGCGCCGAGAAGCTGCTAGAAGGGAGGAGGGAGCGGGCGCGCGAAGGCGGGGGCGGAAGGGGGCGTGGCCAAGGCGGGGAGGGCGGGCTGTGCCGCGCGCCGGAGGCGACACGCGGGACACGCGCATGCGCAGCGGAGGCGGCCGAATCGGCGCGGCGGTATTTTGCTGCGTCACCGACGTTGGGCGCCGCCGCCGCGCGGAGCATTGTGGGAGCCGAGGCCGCGCCGAGCCCGGAGCCTTCGGAGCGCCCGGAGCTCTTCGGCCCGCACCGCCCCGCCGCCATCACCGCCACCAACGGAGCGGAGCGCCCCGCAGCCGGACGGGCCGTCCCTCCCGCCGAGCAGCGCCAGCCGGAGCCGCCGACGCCACTCGCCATGTGAGGCCCAGAGCGGGGCTGTGTGTGTGTGGGGGTGGGAGCGCTCCGGTGCGCGCCACGGCCGGGCCCGGCCTGGAGGGGGTGGGCGGGCCGGGGGGGGCCGGGGGGGGCCGGGCGCTGAGCGCTGCCGGTGTTGGGCCGTTCAGCTCCATTCGAAGAGCGGGGATTGAAGTGAACGCGAACAGCGGCGCCGTCCCGGTGCTATCCGTCCCGGTGTTACCCGGCCCGGTGTTATCCGTCCCGGTGTTATCCCTCCCGGTGCTATCCGGCCCAAAGTCTCGTCGCTTGAGGCGGATAAACGTGTGTTGCTCGGTGATGCATCCAACGGCTCTATCGCCTGTAGGGCCCGCAGCGCGGCTGCTCTGCAACACTGAGCTCCGGGGCTGCTGAATGGGAGTGAAAAGGAGCAAAGCGTCGCATTGCTGAGAGCTGCGTGTAACCTTTGAAGGCTGCATCGTCCCGAAACAGCAGCGCTGCTGAACCTCAGTGCTGCTAAACCTCAGCGCTGCTGCGTTGCGCCTCGGGTTGTTCTCAGGGCCTGCAGCTCCCACGTGGTGCCCGGAGCTGAAAGCAAAAGTAGTTAATGCAGAACAAAACTCCTTATGGCGGCTGTGGAGCTAAGAGGGTTCCAGGTGATCCTGGTTATGGGGTGAGGATCTTGATCCAACTGCAGCCATCCGGGCTGTCAGGGCGCTTTCCAGGACGGGATGTGTCCTCCCAGTGGGTTGCAGTGTGTTGAATGGGTAAGAGGAAGCACGTGGGCAGCTTTGGGAACTGGGTGGCCTCGAGTTGTGCCTGGTGTGATCTGAGCTCGTTGTAGGGTTGCAGGGCCTGAGGATCCCCCCAGCTGTGCCTACCAAGGGGTGAGGGGGCTTCTCAAGCCAGCACAGTGCTGCAGTGATCGTTGCCATCCTCATTGGGCAGCGATAGGACAAGGGGGAGTGGTTTGAAAGTGAGACAGGGGAGGTTTAGGTTGGATCTGAGGAGGAAGTTTTTCACTCATAGGGTGGTGATGCACTGGAACAGGTTGCCCAAGGATGTTGTGGATGCCCCATCCCTGCAGGCATTCAAGGCCAGGCTGGATGTGGCTCTGGGCTGCTGGTTGGTGACCCTGCTCACAACAGGAGGTTGGAACTCACCAACTCACTCTGGTCCTTTTGAACCCAGGCCATTCTATGATCCCATGACCAGACAAGGGTTCAACACAAGCGTAGAGTAGCAGTGTCTGTTCAGAAGGTCACCAGAATCTACAGGTGATGGTGAGAGGAATTTGGGGAGGGCTCCGTTGCTGCGCTGGGTGCTGTTCTGTGCCTGGCAGTTTGTTGTTGGGTGGGACTTCGGGTTTATTTGCTCAGTTCCAGAGCAGTCTGAACGTGGTTAGCACAGGAGAGTGATCCATCACCAAAGCACACACAACGCTCCGCTCGACAGTGTTGGCATAAGGCTGAGGTAATGTTCAATTAATTTATTCTGCTCTCATGTTATGAGCTCAGCTGAGCGAGGAGGAAACGCGGAGCTTTGCTTAATGATCCCAACATCCTCCTCGGTGCCGTGAGGAAATGGGGTCTGGGTCTGCTTGGGTGAGGGGGGTTCCCACCTGCACTGCTCAACCCGGGTCTGCTCAGAGCAGCAGCACAGCATGAGATGGTGGCTTCTGGTGGTGATTCCTGTCTAGCTGCCCTATTCAGATGGTGAGTCTTGCCTTAAGTGCTGCATCCAGCAGCCCAGGGAAGGCCTCTGTTTCCCCTATGAGAGGGGGAAAGAAAGGTGAGACTTTAGGCACGGTTTTAATGTGGTGCAGTGAGTGTATTTCAGCATCTGGGGAGGTAACAGAAGTTTGCTGTTAGGAACATGAGTTGCATTGTAGGAAGCTGTTGTGCTGTTGGTGCCCCTGAATGCTGCATCTTGGCCAAGATACCAACATCGGGGCTGGGTTAGAACAGCACAGCCAAGGGAACGTGCCCAGCTCCCAGGGAAGGCTGGGGATATCTCCATTGACACTGCAAACATGTGCAGAGTCTTCTTGCTATTCACAAGAGCCTCAGCACCGTGCTTAGCGGGGACACTGAGGCTGCTGTTGTGATAACAGCACGCTGCAGTGCTGCACTGGGTGGTGGGATCTCTGTCCCTTGGCACTGTGAGCAGCAGCTGCTGCGTGGTGCTCTGCAGGGCAGGCTTGTTGTAGGTGCCCACGGTGTTGGCTGCTCTCACAGCTGCAGGCTCGCTCACCTTTAGCGGCTGCAATCCCAGCTCTTTGCAGGCAAGAAGAATAGTGGGGTTTGAACTTAAAACAGCATCTATGAGAGTTGTGGCTGTGGGGCTGCCTTGTGCTCCCAGCAGTGGCTGCACCCCACGGGTCACAGTGCAGGTGAGCTCAATACCAGCAGCTGAATGGGCTGGGAGTTGAGATCTGCTCGGAAAGCTTAGCGGCGGTCACCCCGATGGAACATTCTGGAAACTTAATCCGTCTTTGGTTGGGTTCTCTTGCTGTAATGCTTTAAAGTGCAGCGCTGAGTCCGAGCACTTCGCAGCATGAAGGTGCTATAGAGAGCGGCACCTTATTCTGTGCGTCCTGATTTGCTTTCACTGCCTGGAGCTGTGCTGTAAATACCAAAGGAAATGACAGTTGGGTTCAGAACAGGAAACTTCAGGCCCAGCACTGGAATTGCAGCGTTGCTCACACACCTCTGGGAGCAAAGAGTCTGTGCTCACCCTGCCATAGCAACAGCAGCTCCTGGGTCTGGGGTGGATGCACTCAAACAGTGCTGCTCACCTGGAGGCTGAGCTGCCTGTATGGAAGCTGAGGAACCCAGCAGTGTTTTGTGCAGCCGTGGGCTGACAGCGGTTGGTTCTGCTGGCTGCAGGAGGGCAGAAGCTGCTGTCTGTCTCAAGGGGGGCCAGCTTGGAGCTGCAATCTGCAGGTGTAGGGAGTTAAATGTGGGTCAGAATGCTGCTGGTTTGGTGGTACTGATCCCAGCTGGGTTTGATGTGAAGGCCCATCTTCAGCCTCCATGTCAGCTTTAAATGCTCTTTTAAAGGTGGCTAATTGTAAGCTTGTAGCTAAGAACAAGCAGGTTTCCAAATGCACTCGGGCTGCTCTGTCTGCACCCCAGGAGAAACGGGAGGGAAGCTGAAGGCGAGCTGAAATCCTAACCTGAATGTCTTTAAATGGTCTCCCTGCAGGCAGCCTGCTTCTGCAAAGTGGTACGACCGAAGGGATTACGTCTTCATCGAGTTCTGCGTGGAAGACAGTAAAGTTGTCAATGTAAATTTTGAGAAGTCCAAACTTACGTTCAGGTAAGTGCTGGGTCACCTCAGCACAGGGACACCCTCAGCTGCAGCAGTGCTGATGAAGCGATGCTTTCTCTTAAAGGAGGGAGCTCTGTTACCAACCTTTATTTATAGCATAAGGCATTTCCTGCTCAACGCTCTTTTGTTCTTTGTTCTCTCCCCAGTTGTCTCGGAGGAAGCGATAACTTTAAACATTTAAACGAAATCGACCTTTTTAATAATATTGATCCAAATGTAAGTACCTTCTGCAGCTCTTCTACCACGTTCTTAACGCCGCGTGCAGAATGTTCAGCTCTTTCTCATTCACGTTGCCTGCCTTTCCTGAAGCGAGTTGCACCCTGCAGAGGAGAGCTGCTCCCCTAACTGCTGCTGCTTCTATCCCTGTGCTGCTCCCTGTTTGCCCCTCCTCACCTGTGGGCACAGGAAGGGGTTTTGCTCAGGCAATCCCAAGCACTCTGTGCTGCTTCACCCGTTGCATTTCCTCACTTTTAATTGTAGTAATGATCAGGACGAGGAATAACTTAGCTTAAAACAAGGAATAATATGAGTTTGTGATGGTGTTAACGATTACTAAACTAACAATTATTGTCCTTTTTATGTCTTTCTTTCCCCAGGAATCAAAGCATAAAAGAACAGACAGATCTATCTTGTGTTGTTTACGAAAAGGAGAATCTGGTCAGGCATGGCCAAGGTTAACAAAAGAGAGGGCGAAGGTGGGTTTCATCCCCTCAGTGGCCGTAGCAGCAGCACTTGATGGCCCCTCTGTTTTTGGGTGGGAGTGTGTGTGGGGGGTCATGTTTGAATGGTGCAGCATTGCTTGCTTTGCTGGTTGGGGTGGCAGTTCTGGTAGCTTTCATCCCATGTAGTAACAGCTCGTCTTTAATTTTTGTTATGTTAACCTGCAGCTCAACTGGCTCAGCGTGGATTTCAACAACTGGAAAGACTGGGAAGATGATTCAGATGAAGACATGTCCAATTTTGATCGCTTTTCTGAGGTACGGGAAGATGAATTCCTGGAGGTTTGGGTTTCTTTTGGCTGGCTGTGTGAGCTAGCAGTGACCGACAGCTTTAGAGAGTTACCTTCCTCTGCCTTCCTCCTGCTCTCTGTGTGCCTTACTCAGCACAAAAGGTCTTTGGTACGGTGCTGATGAGCAGGAGAGCTCAAGGTAGGAAATAACAGCTCTGGAGCAGACTGCAGTTGCTTGAACTCATGCTGTGGGCTCTTGGCACTGCAGCTTGTGCTCATTATCAAATGCAAAATGAATGTTTGTCCCACTGGTGTCGGTCACCTTGTGATTTCTGCATAGCAGCAGCAAGGCTTGTCAAAACAGCTGGTGGCTGTTGGTTATCGTAATCTTAAGTTAGTTTGTAGGGTTTTAGTCCCATTCACATGGCTTTTATCTTTCTGAAACAGATGATGAACAACATGGGTGGAGATGACGATGTAGACTTACCAGAAGTAGATGGGGCAGATGATGTAAGTACTTTGCAGTATGTAGGTCTGGCTAAGCACAGCTTGCTTTCCCCACTTCAGCATAGTTCTAAGCATAAATGATGCCAGACCTTGCTTGTTAAATGATGTAGTTGAGCAGAAATAGTCCTTTTCCCCTTCAGTTGTGCTGGGGGCAGTCACAGCAATGTGTCCCAGGTAGCTCTGGTGTTATACACCTTCCTGCAGTGATTGCTCATTGCTGGTTTGTAGACGACTACTGGTAAAGCTTAACTCAGTCATGTCCTGAAGAACCTGTACTTGCTTGGAATATGCTCTGACAGCAGGCTTGCTACTTGTGAAAGTGCCCTCAAGCATCATCTGCTCCACTTAATGTCATTTCTTCTTTTCAGGACTCACCAGACAGTGATGATGAGAGTAAGTTGCCGGCCGTGGTTTATTTCTGCCCCTGTGCAGCAGTCTGTGTGTGCTGAGGGTGGAGGGAGCTGTGCTGCCTTGTGGGTCACACTAAACCCAGGCTACCAGCTAATGCCAGCACCTCTCTTCAGCAGTGTGTAATGTCGTAATGTGGAAAGCCCTCCCCACACCAGCATGAAACACTTGTGTGACCTTCCTGGGCTGCTTTAGCCCTGCTGTAGCTTTGGCTGTGAGAGCAGCACTCGCTCACATGAGCAGCAGTGCCTTCAGTGCTGGCACAGTTTAACTCGTGCCTTGCCAGCAGTGTCAGTGCAAAGATCTTCCTTGCAAAGAGGCCAGCAGCACTGAGCCCAGAGACCCTGAACTGCTCTGTGCCTTTCCTGGCTATGGGCTGTATCTTCTTGCTCGTGTTCCCTGTGATGCAATATGGCAGCTGGTAGCTTTATTTTTGTTCTTACACCTGGTTTTGTTTTAAACACTCACACTTTTCTCTTCTTTCCTCCCTAGAAATGCCAGATCTGGAGTAAGGAAAACTGTTGTCTTCAGGGTTTGGGGAAAGAACTTCATCACATTTCATAATTGAGATAAGAATTGTTGAGTTGATAGCCCTAAAGGGGAGATATTGCATCCTTTAACCCATTTATTTTTTTGGTTTCCCAGTCCATTTGAAATGGCTTCACTGATGGTAGGTGTGTACCATTGCGGGGGGGGGAGGGGGGCAGTCTTAAAGCCACGAGAGGCAATAAACCTTATGCATCAATTCCACACTTCCAAAAGCAAAACCCCAATTGAAGTATGGGCCAAGATCCATCCTCAACACTGGCAATAAAGCTGACAGAGCCCTCCTTGCCTCGTAGCAGACATCAGAGCGGAGCAGGCTTTGCCGTCCTGTGCTCAATTGGCATTTTTATCCCCCCCCCTTTTTGTGGCTCACGGTTCAATCTTTAACAAACCAACCCCCCCCTTTATTTCCTTCCATTGGCTCTATGGATTGAACAAGCTGCTCAATATACCTCTGTGGTGTCTTCAGGTCTGTTCCACTCATGTTTTTAAAAAAAAAAAAGGAAACAAAAAAACCCCTGTTTGCTATTTAATGCCCAGTTTGGCTCTTTAAAGGCTGCGTGCCCCACACTGCGGCCTTGAGACCCAAGTCCATCCCCATGGAGCTGCTGTGGGGCTGTTGCTTGTGGATCGATGTGAGACCAAACCTTCTTTGCACTGTTGGGATGGAAACGAGTTGAGAACATCCGCTGGGACCCGACGGGCCTTTTTTTTGTTCAAAAACCTCCATTTTCTGTTCAGAACGGTGGGAATTTTTTTAATGTCTGCATTCTTTCTAATAAACTGTTGAAGACTCCAGCACGGCTCCGCTCCATTATGGCTCCATTATGGCTCTGATCCATCATGGCTCCATTATGGTTCCAATATGGTTCCATTATGGCTCCGCTCCATCATGGCGCTGCTCCGGCCTGGTTCTGCCCCCTCTGACTATAAGGCCCTGAGCTCCGGGAGCCGCTCGGAGCAGGCCGTGCTTCGAGGCCTGGCCGGACGGCGGCTGCCTCCGGTATCACAGACCGAAATGGCGCCGGAACGGGAAATGTCCGCGTCCCGGTTGCGGGCCGGAAGGCCGCGGTCACCGCGCCCGGCCCAAGGACACGCGCAGAGCGCGTGCGCCGCCGCTTCCGGTGCCTTGCTTCCGGCGCCTTGTTCCCACCCCTTCCGGTCAACCCACTCATCGGAGCGCCCAATCCGCGCGGGGTGTTGCTAGACAGCCAGGCGCAAGGCCCAATCGTGTGGAGGCACAACGAGCGCCGAGGCACGTCCAACCAATCGGAGAGCCAGAGCGGGAGGCGCGGGTCGGCTTTTACCCAATGGGAGCGAGCGGTGGGCGGTCGTACGCGCGGAGGGCCCGCCCCCTGCGGGCCGTGTCGGGCGGGCGGAGCGCAGGGCTCAGTCGGCGCCGCCATGTTGGGGCTCGCGGGTCGCTGCTCCGCCGCCGCCGCCTCCGCCGCCCTCCCGGCGCTGCGGCGCGCGGCCGGCCCGACTCATGGCTTCCTGCCGCTGCTCCTCAGCCGCGGGGCCGGTCCGGCCGCCGCCGTCGGTGCGCGTGAGTGCGGAGCGACCGCGGGGTCACCTTGCGGCCTACGCGGACGGGGGGCGTCGCGGCCGAGCGCCGTTCGGAGCCCCGTTAAGGCGGACGGGCCCTCAGCGCCCACCTCGCCCCGCTCTCTCCTTTAGGCCGGGATCACGCGGCTCAGGCCTCACCCGCCGCCAAGGCCGGTTCCGCCACCGGGCGCATCGTGGCCGTGATCGGCGCCGTGGTGGACGTGCAGTTCGATGAGGGGCTGCCGCCCATCCTGAACGCGTTGGAGGTGCAGGGCCGGGAGACGAGGCTGGTGCTGGAGGTGGCGCAGCATTTGGGTGAGCGGGGGGGGGTGAGATGGGGGGGTTATGAGGTGGGGGTTGATGGGGGGGGGGGGTGATGGGGGGGCGGGGGGGATCCTCCGGTGACGATGAATCGGTGACTTTCGTTCTTCTGAGCTCGGTGAAGCCCCACGTGAAGGTCTGAGGAGGAAAACGGGGCTGAGATGATGCGGCGGCTGCTGGGGGCTGCGCTCCACAAGGGCTGTGTTTGGGGCTGGTTTTTCCCTGCACTGTTTTGCCCTTTGGTGCCTCTCCCAGCCCAGTGTCCCCTTGGAAAGGCTGGGAGGACACACAGTTGTCCCCAGGGTCACCCCGAGGGCACTGCGGTAACTCTGCCCTCCATAGGGGAGAACACGGTGCGCACCATCGCCATGGACGGCACGGAAGGGCTGGTGAGGGGGCAGAAGGTGCTGGATTCCGGTGCTCCCATCCGCATCCCAGTCGGCCCCGAGACCTTGGGGAGGATCATGAACGTCATCGGGGAACCCATCGACGAGAGGGGCCCCATCACAACGAAACAGTGAGCGGAGCTGCAGGCCGGGCCGTGGTGCTGTTTAGGGTCTGGCAGCAGTTGTTGTCCCTAAGGGATCCAAGGGAATTGCTTTGGTTCCTCATTCTGTTCCCTCTCGTGCTGCAGGTTTGCTGCTATCCACGCCGAAGCTCCTGAGTTCGTGGAGATGAGCGTCGAGCAGGAGATCCTGGTGACGGGCATCAAGGTGGTGGATCTGCTGGCTCCCTATGCGAAGGGTGGCAAGATTGGTACGTAGCCCCCAGGGGTTGTGCCCACCATGAGGCTCATCCCCACACAGCAGCTTCCTTCAGTGATGAATAACCCTTTGACTTTCGTTCTACTGAGCTTGCTGAAGCAACATTTGTTGTCTGAGGAGGAAATGGGTGCAGGGAGACCCCCCCAGGGTGGGCTGGGTTGGCTGCAGGCTGAGCGGGGTCACCTTTATCCCTTCAGGTTTGTTTGGAGGCGCCGGCGTCGGCAAGACGGTGTTAATTATGGAACTGATCAACAACGTGGCCAAAGCTCACGGCGGTTATTCGGTGTTTGCCGGCGTGGGGGAACGAACCCGTGAGGGCAACGATTTGTACCACGAGATGATTGAATCCGGGGTCATCAACCTGAAAGATGCCACTTCCAAGGTGGGTGAGACCCGAGCTGGGTTGGGGGGCTGCCGGCACAACGGCTGTGCTGATGTTGGGTCTTCTCTTGTGTCAGGTCGCTCTGGTCTATGGGCAGATGAATGAGCCCCCGGGTGCTCGTGCCAGGGTGGCTCTGACTGGGTTGACGGTGGCAGAGTATTTCAGGGACCAGGAAGGCCAGGACGTGCTGCTCTTCATCGACAACATCTTCCGCTTCACCCAGGCTGGCTCAGAGGTCGGTGCTGCCCCCCCATCAGCCGCCCTTCATCCCCACAGCATCACTGCCCTTCAGGTGGGCGCTGCAGGTCGTCTCACTGTCTCTATTCCCTCCCAGGTGTCAGCTTTGCTGGGCAGAATCCCCTCAGCTGTGGGTTACCAGCCCACTTTGGCCACCGACATGGGCACCATGCAGGAGCGGATCACCACCACGCGCAAAGGCTCCATCACCTCAGTGCAGGTAATGCCGGTGCTGTGTCTGCTGGGCTGGGGACCCCACAGCGCCCACCTCTGTCCCACGGTGCCCACCTTCCCCCCCAGGCCATTTACGTGCCAGCAGATGACCTGACAGACCCTGCCCCCGCCACCACCTTCGCCCATTTGGACGCCACCACCGTGTTGTCTCGTGCCATCGCCGAGCTGGGCATCTACCCTGCTGTGGACCCTCTGGATTCCACCTCCCGAATCATGGACCCCAACATTGTGGGGCCTGAGCACTACGACGTGGCTCGGGGTGTGCAGAAGATCCTTCAGGTGAGTGGGGAGGGGATGGAGCAGCGACCCCTGGGGGGGTGCATGAAGCCCCAGCTGCTCACTGCCCTCTTTGCCCCCCAGGACTACAAGTCCCTGCAGGACATCATTGCCATCCTGGGCATGGATGAGCTGTCTGAGGAGGACAAACTGACCGTGGCTCGGGCCCGTAAGATCCAACGCTTTTTATCCCAGCCTTTCCAGGTGGCCGAAGTCTTCACCGGCCACATGGGCAAATTAGTGCCCCTGAAGGAGACTATAAAAGGCTTCAAGCAGATCCTGGCAGGTGAGGAGGGGGCAGGGGAGGAGCTGGGGGGCCTTGTGCTGGGCACCGGCTCCCCCTACAGCCGTGTTCCCCCTGCAGGTGAATACGACCACCTCCCGGAGCAGGCCTTCTACATGGTGGGGCCCATCGAGGAGGCGGTGGCCAAGGCAGAGAAGCTGGCTGAGGAACACGCGTGAGCTGGGGCCGCCTTCACCCCTCCCGGCTCCACGTGGGGCCGAACCCCAAAGCGAAATATTTAAGGTTTCCAATAAAATGTTGGTGAAAACAGCCCGGGCCCAACGTGCCGAGGAGCCCCATCCCCACACAGGGGGGGGGGTCTCTGCCCTCCCCCCATCCCGCTGTGCTCCTTTGGGGGGGGTGAATTTATACAGAGCTGTGCCCTGGGCTGCATCCAGCTGCCTCTGTGGGGCCTCTCCTTTTGGGGGGCGGGTTCTGTGCCCACCCGGTGAGCCCCCCCTTGTGTGAGGCTGCAGGATGGAGCGGGGGGGAGGAGGAGAGCGGTGGCAGCTGCCTTCAGCGGGGGGGGGGGGGGGGGGGGAGAGGGGGCAGGTCAGCCCACCCCCCCTTACCCTGCCGAGCAGCACAAAGGGCTCCCGCCTGGCCCTGCCAGATGGGGCTTTGTCTGCGGGTCCCGGGGGGGCAGCCCAGGCCCGCCCTGCGTGGGAGCAACGAGTCCCGAGCGCGGGGGGAGGCGGCCGAGCGGTACCGGAGGGGGGGGGGGGGGAAACGGGAATGGGGGGGGGGTTCCCTCAGTGCTGCCCCCCCCGTCAAGCCGCAAAACGCTGCGGTCCCTTTAAATGGCGGCGCGTCCCGTGAGCGGGGGGGGGGGGGGCGGTGCTGACATCACGCGGGGCTGCGAACACCGGTACGGAACCGGGCGGCCCTGCGGCACCAGAACCGGCACCGCACCGAGGTACGCGCCGCCTGACGCCGGTCCCCGCCTGCCCCACGGTTGAGCCCCCCCCCTCCAAGCCGGGATCGTGGCTCCGCACCGGCCGAACCCCCCCCTCCTTGTGCCGGTGCCGGTGCTGTCAGCGGGCGGCGCAGTTGCCGCTCCCGGTTGATGGCGGTGGGAGGCGGCGGCCCCACGTGGGGGATTCCCCCCCGCCCTCCACGACCCTCCGGGGGCGGAGATCCCCCCCCACGTGGGCGCGCGTCCGCCCCGCGCTGACGCCGCCGCCGCTCCCGGTGACGCCACCGCGGTGACGCGGGTCGGAGGGCGGGGCGGGGACCGCCCGGCGGCGCGCGGCGCTTCCTGCTCTGCGCCGCTCGGCCCCGCTCCGGTTCGGCTCCGCTCTGCGGCCCGGTCCGCTCGTTGGGGCCGCGCCATGCCGAGCCGCCTCCAGCCCCGCGCCGCGTGAGCCGGGCCCGAAGCGGCGCCGCCAGGTGCGGGGGGTCGGGGGGGGGCGGCGGTCGGTAACGGCGGGGGCGGCGGTTGGACCTGCGGGGCTCCCCCCCCCCCCTTCCCTCCTTCCTCCTCCTCCTCCCGGTCGTTCCCCGTTCCCCCCCCACGCACTTTCCCGCAGTCACCGTCCCGGTTCCCCCCCTCCCTCCGGTTGGATCGCGGCCTCTTCCCGGCGGTGGCTGCCCGCGGGGCTCCCGGTGCGGTTCGGTTCTCCCGGTACCGGACCCCCCCCCCCCCCCCCCGCAGGAAGCGGCCGAGAAATGGCAGCGAGCGCCGCGTCGCCTTGTTTTGAAGCGGCTCCACGAACGGCGCCGTTACCGGGGGGGGGGGGGGGTCAGGAGGTGGGAGTGGGGGGGGGAACGGGGACAAGTTGGGGCAGCCCCCCCCCCCCCCTTCCTCCTTTCCAGCCTCGTTTCTCCCCTCCCGGCTCCGGTTTCAGCCGTGGCCCAATTCTACGCTCTGCCGGCAGCGGGCGGCGCTCCGCTTGGGACAGCCCTTGGGGGGGGGGGGGCTGGGGGGGGCACAGCAGGACGGGCCCGAGGTCCCCCCCCCCCCCACTCCGCTCTCGTTCCCACCCTCTGCCTTTATTCCCCCCCAGCAGCACCTGCCCGGCGCTGCCCCCCCCCCCCCCCAGCCCCTCTGTCCTTCGGTAGCCCCGGAGCATCATTGGGGGGGGGGGGATGGAAGGGTTCAGCTTTAACCTCTCGCTCGGGGCAGCCCCGGGGGGTTGGGGAGGGGGGGGGGGGGGGCGATGTGTCACCCCTGGGGGGGGCCCTGGAGGTGGAGGTGTCCTCGTGGGGCCGTGACGAAATCCGTGCCTGGGTTACGACACGGCCCAGCCGGGCGCTGCGGAGATGGTTCGGTGCCGTCTGTGGTCCTGGGGGGGGGGTTGGGGGGCGATGGGGGAGGTGAGGGGGGGGCTGCGGGGGTCCCTTGGCGTCCCCTGGGAGGTGGCACCGCGCGGTGCTCCCAGCTGCGGATTGAGGCCGTCCCCATCGGAGCAGCTGCGGGCGATGTCCCTGGGGGTGGGGGGAGGGGATGCAAAGGAGGTGGGGGGGGGATGGGGCTGTGAGCCCTCCGGCACCGCTGGGCTATTGGAGGGGTGGGGGGGGGGGTCCGAGGAGCGGCCATCCCAATGCACAGCGCCGGGAGCTGCGGTGCTCCTGGGGGGGGGGGCGGGTTGTGCCACGTCCCTGCAAGGTCACGGGCACGTTCTTATGGGGGGGGGGGACCCACCGGTGCCGTGCTGGGAGCCTATGGGGGGGGTGGGGAGTGATGGGACCCCTCTGTGTCACCCCCAGGTACAGGGGTGACTGTGGGGCTGATCCTGGGGGTCGTGGCACCACTGTAACCCACCCCCCCAACCCTTACAGCCATGGACACCGATAACCATTTTGGCTTTGGGGGTCTTCCCCCCCCACCCACTGCCTCAGGACTGAAACCCAGCACGCCTTCCTCAGGGGACAGCCCGTACAGCAACGGGGCCGCGCTCAGCTTCCCCCCACAGGGGAAAAGTGAGTAGAGGGGGAAAGGGGGGGGGGGGTCCATGCGGTGGGGGGGTCCTGGCTCTATGTCCTCCTGTATTGGCCTCATGGGCTCAGAGGGCTGGAGGAGCACCCAGCACAGTGGTGGGGTCCCGGTGGGGTTCTCTGTGCACCCCCAGCCTGATCCGGATGGGTTGGGGTCTCTGTGTGTGGGTCTGAGCTGATCCCCATACAACCCTATGGTGGTGCCGCATGTGATCCCATCTCCATCCCATCTCCATCCCCACCCCATTAACACCTTCACGTCTCCTCCTCCCTCAGGTCTGAACGGGGCTATGAATGTCAACGGCTTCTCTACTGTATCTCACACCACTACTTCAGGGACCTTCACCTCCAGCACTCATTCCTCGGGGCCCCCCCACCTCCATCCCTACGACTGCCTATGGGATTACACTCAGTTCCAGCCCCCCGGCGGCCTCAAGGACGGCGGCCTCACTCAGTTCCCCCTCAATGGGGTCTCGGGGGGCTCCCGTCCCTCCTCCCCTGGACACAGCACCAACCTTCGGGCTGCGGGACCGGAGCTGTGGGGCAACGGAACCTCCGGGTCTATGGGGCTGAACTTTGACTCGCAGGAGCTGTACGATTCCTTCCCCGAGCAGAGCTTCGAGCTGATACCCAACGGCCCCACCAGCTTCTATGCAGCCCCGCAGCCGTCCCCGATGCTGGGCTCCGGAGAGACGCCCTTCCCTTTGCACGAGGAGGAGCTGGGGGGCGACACGGACGATGCTGAGGCCTCCAAGGAGCTGCCCCCCCCCATTGCAGAGAACGGGGCCGGGCTGGTGGGCAGCATGGAGCTGGAGGACACGCAGCCAGGTAGGAGCGCAGCTATGGGGTCGCAGGCTTCATTCACTGCTATGGGGTTGGGGGGAGAGCTGGGGGGGGGTCTAGGTGATGAGCGGCCATGTTGGGGGGGGAGGGGGGGTGATGGTGGTGCCCCCCCCCAGCTTTGCTCGCGTTGCTTCCTGCTCCCCGCAGACCTCAAGCTCTGCTCCTACAACGGCTCGGCGCCCACCGCGGCACCGCTGGGTCGGGACAGCCCCGGTCTGAGCAGCCCGACCGGCACCGGCCTGGGACCCGCATCGCCGATGGGTGCAGCGCTGGAGGACGCGCAGCTGCTGAGCGAGGACCCGCTGGAGCCGTTCGAGGCCTTGGCCAGAGGTGGGGGGGGGTGTTGGGACTTAAGGGGGGGGGGGGCTGCGGTGCCGGCGATACGGAGCCGGGGGTGGCCGCGTTGGGGCGGGCCGGGATCGGGCCGGGATCGGGTCGGTCGGTCCCTCCTCCCTCCGCTCCGTCCTCCCCTTCCCGGCGCCGTGACGAAGCTGTTCCTGAACTTCCGCGCTGCTGAACGTCGCCGCCGCCGCTCCGGCCATTTTGGGCTCCGCTTCCCAACGGAGGGGGCGGGGCCGGGGGCTGCGAGCTGCCTTTAACCCCTCCCCTCCCGGCGGCCTTTGAGGAGGGGGGGGGGGAACAAGGGGGGGGTGGGGGGTCGCTCATCCCCTCTGCCGTGTGTGCTGTGTGCCCCCAATACACTCCAACACGGGGGTCCCCATTACTGAGCTCTTTGCATCCCCCCCCCCCAGACCCTGACACTGGTGACCTCTATGCGATGGATGAGACGCAGCTGGTGGGCGACAAATCCCCCCTGGACGAAGCCCCCGACGACGCTCCCGGCCCCCCCTTACCTTCCACCAGCCCCCCCCTACACGCTGCCAGCCCCTTCAGCCTGATGCCAGCCCACCGCCCGGCCCCCCCCCCCGCTGCTGCCCAGCCCCGACTCGCCGCCCCCCCTTGCACGGTACGTGGGGCACCTCTATGGCATAAGGAACACGGCGCTGAGCCCCAGCTTGGTGCTGGGCAGGGGGGGGGGTTGCAATGGGGGGCAGTCGTGGTGATGGTGCTGAGTTTGGCCCTGCAGGCAGCAGCCCGGAGCTGAGCAGCAGCCATGCTGGGCCGGAGCAGTCGGGGGCTCTGGAGCTCAGCGCTGCACTGGAGCCCGAATCCCCGTGTCCTTCTGCTGAGGAAGAGGAGGAGGAAGAAGAAGAAGAAGAAGAGGAGGAGGCGGCTGACAGCTGCACTGAGGCTTCAGCTGCTCCAGAAGGGGAGAGCAAAGAGGCGGCCGCCCCACTGAGCACATCGGTGGGAGGTGAGGATGGAAACCCCCCCCCCCCAACCACCACCACCACCACCCTCACCTCCAGGCTGGGTGCCCCCCCCCCACACCCTTAGAGCTGTATCCCCTTCTGCCCTACAGGTGACGTCCCACGCAGGCGCATTGCCACCCCCGAGGAGGTGCGCTTCCCTCTGCAGCACGGGTACGTGGTGCCCCCATATCCACATCCCCCATAGGGCCCCATATCCACATCCCCATAGTGCCCCCATATCCACATCCTATGATGTCCCCCCATATCCACATCCCCCATAGGGCCCCCATATCCACATCCCCCACTTGTTGCCCCCATATCCACATCATCCCCTGGTGCCCCCATATCCACATCCCCTGTGATGCCCCCCCCATATCCATGTCCCCCTTGATGCCCCCTCATATCCACATTCCCCCCATGTTGCCCCCATATCCATATTCTCCATGATGCCCCCCCATATCCACATCCCCCATAGTGACCCCATATCCACATCCTATGATGCCCCCCCCCATATCCACGTCCCCCTTGATGCCCCCCCATACCCACGCCCCCCCCCTGGCTGTGTGGGCCCCCCGCTGAGCCCCCTCTGTGTGCAGATGGAGGAGGGAGGTGCGCATCAAAAGGGGGAACCATCGGTGGCAGGGAGAGACGTGGTACTACGGGCCGTGCGGGAAGAGGATGAAGCAGTTCCCGGAGGTGATCAAGGTACAGTATAGGGGGGGGGGGGGGGGCTCTGAGCAGCCCCCCCAGCTCCACCACAGCCCCTCATCGTCCTCCTCCTGCCCCCCCCCCCCCCAGTACCTGAACAGGAACGTGGTGCAGGATGTTCGCCGTGAGCACTTCAGCTTCAGCCCCCGGATGCCGGTGGGGGATTTCTATGAGGAGCGGGACACGCCGGAGGTGAGCTCTCATGGATGCCCTATAGCTCCATGTGTGATGCCATAGGGGTTGTGGGTCGCTCCCTATTGACGTGGTTACCTCCTATAGGGTCTGCAGTGGGTGAAGCTGAGCCCTGAGGAGATCCCTGCCCGCATCCAGGCCATCACTGGGAAACGTGGCCGACCCCGTAACGCCGAGAAGGTGAAACCCAAAGAGCTGCCAGCTGTGAAGCGCGGCCGCGGGCGACCCCCCAAGGCCCGGATGGTGGATCTGCTCAGCAAGACGGATGCGAGGCTGCTAAAGAGGCTGGAGGCCCAAGGTACCCCCCCGGCCCACAGCCCACCCCACAGCCCACCTGCTGTCACCAACCACCCCCCCCCCCCCTTTGGTTCTTGCAGAGGTTCTCAGCGATGAGGACAAGCTGAAAATGAGTAAAATCAAGAAGAAAATGAGGCGGAAGGTAGGAGCGAATGGGGAGCGGGGAGGGCTGGGTGGCTGATATAGAGCCTTCCCCGGCTGGGGGGCACAGAGCAGCCCCCTGCCCCAGCCACTGATCTGCTCTTATTCCCCCCCAGGCCAAGAACAAGCAGAAGCAAGAGGCGAAAGCTCCCAAAGCCAAGGAGGCCAAGAAGAAGAGCAAGGTGAGGCTGCAGCAGCCGTGGGGGCAGGGAGGGAGGGAGGGGGCTGGAAGGGTCACCCACCCTGGGATGTATTTCTAGGCCAAGGAGAAGAAAGGCAAAGTGGAGAAGGGCAAGGACAAGGGGCGGCCCAAGGAGAAGAAGGGCAAAGGGACGCGCAGGGTGGACAAGGGGCTGCTGGCCCAGCGGCGCCTGGAGGAGCGACAACGGCAGCAGCTGATCCTGGAGGAGATGAAGAAGCCGACGGAGGACATGTGCCTGGCGGACCACCAGGTGGGGATGGGGAAGGGGCTCCGTCAGCCCTGACCCCGCTTTCCCTGCCCTGACCGCCCCGTTTTGCCCCGCAGCCTCTGCCGACCTTCTCGCGCATCCCAGGCCTGGTGCTGCCCAGCCGTGCCTTCTCCCACTGCCTCACAGTGGTGGAGTTCCTGCAGAGCTACGGCAAAGTGTTGGGCTTCGACCCCAGCAGGGACGTGCCCAGCCTGAGCACGTTGCAGGAGGGGCTGCTGGGGGTGGGCGGCAGCGCCGGCGCCGTGCAGGACCTGCTGGTGAGGCTGCTGCAGGCTGCGCTCTACGACCCCGGGCTGCCCCCCTACTGCCAGGTAATGCCTCTGCCGTGTGTCCATTCCCTGCCGTGTGTCCATCCCCTGCCGTGTGTCCATCCCCTGCCGTGTGTCCATCCCCTGCCGTGTGTCCATCCCCTGCCGTGTGTCCATCCCCTGCCGTGTGTCCATCCCCTGCCGTGTGTCCATCCCCTGCCTTGTCTGTCTGTCCCCCCATCCCCTGCCCTGGGATGCCGTTGCTGCCCATGAGGTTGCAGCTGCTGCAGGTTGAGAGCTGCATTTCGGGATGTGCTGCCCACACTGCAGCCCCATCTGGGGACGCCCCACTCCAGGCTTTGGGTTTTCATCATCATAGTATCATAGATCACAGCATGGTTTGGGTTGGAATTGACCCCAAGGGTCACAAAGCTCCCAACCTCTCCCCATTTCATACCAGCTGCCCAAGGTCCCATCCAACCTGACCTCAAACACCTCCAGGGATGGATGGGGCACCCCACAACCTTTCTAGGCAGCACCTCCCCACTCCCATAGCAGCCAACCTAAACCTTCAAGCCATTTCCCCTCTCCCTGCTGTTATCCACCCTTTCCAAGAGCTGACTCCCCCCATTCACATCCTCCCCACGCCGTCCCCTTCCTGCTGCCCCATAACACCTCTGTGTTCCCCTGCAGTCCCTGAAGATCCTGGGTGAGAAGGTGTCAGAGATCAGCCTGAACCGGGACACCGTCTCGGAGGTGCTGCGTTGCTTCCTGACGGCGCACGGGGCCGAAGCTGAGCTGTGCACCAGGCTGCGCACCAAACCCTTCCAGGCGCTGCTCCCCGAGCACAAAGCTGCTATCTTGGCCTTCCTGGTCAATGAGCTCAACAGCAGCGCCCGCATCATCAGGTGAGTGTAGAGAGAAAGGGTTTGGGGGGGGGGATGCTGGCTGTGCCCCCCACCGCACGGAGCTGAGCCCCCACCTGGTGTGCGTGCAGTGAGATCGACAAGACGCTGGAGAGCATGTCGGCCTACAGGAAGAACAAGTGGATCATCGAGGGACGGCTGCGAAGGTGGGTGGGGAGGGGGCTGTGCCATAGGATGGGGTATTGCCATGGGGATAGTGCTATGGGATGGAGATAGGGTTGTGCTTTGTGGCAGTGCCGTGCTGTGGGATGGGAATGGTGCTGCCCCATGGGATGGGGATGGTGCTGTGCCATAGAATGGGGATGGAGCAGTGCTGTGGGGCAGTACCATGGTGTAGGATGAGGATGGAGCAGTGCCATGGGGTGGGGATGTGGCAGTGCTGTGGAATAGGGGCAGGGCTGTGCCATAAGACATTGCTGTGCTGTGGGATGGGAAATGGGGCTGCGTTCCCCAAACCCTTCCCCCTGACTCGAGGGGCTCTGGGCACGGAGGGGGCTCCGCACGAGGTCTCCGCTGTCACTGCGCTGTGTCCCATCAGGTTGAAGATGGCTCTGGCCAAGAAGACGGGCCGGCCCGAGTCTGAGCTGATGGCACTGGAGGACGGACGACGCCGGCGCAGCTCCCGCCTGTGTGAGGAACCCGGGCTGGAGCTGGAGGAGGAGGAGGAGGGTCGGGGCCGGCGCTCCCGCAGGGACGAGGAGGTGATGTGGGCATCGGGGTGGGCTGGAGGGGGGGGGGTCTCAGGGTCTCCCCTGGTCCTGATGGTCTCTCGCTCCCCCCAGGCTGACACATTGGCCTCCAGCATCCCTGAGCTCGAGCGGCAGATCGAGAAGCTGGCTAAGGTGAGTGGAGGCACAGGTCTGTGGGTGCCCATATCATGGCTGTGACCCCCCCCCAGGCTGCAGCCCCTCACCCCGTGCCCTTCCCACAGCGGCAGATGTTCTTCCGCAAGAAGCTGCTCCACTCCTCGCAGACGCTGCGGGCGGCTTCGCTGGGCCAGGACCGGTACCGACGGCGGTACTGGGTGCTGCCCCACCTGGGGGGGATCTTCGTGGAGGGGGCAGAAGGTGAGCGGGGTTGGGGCTGGGGGAGAGCTGGGGACCCTCACGGTGCGACCCACCCTCATTCCTCCCCCCTTAGTGCCCGAGGAGCACCCGGAGGAGCCCCCGGAGCAGAAGATGCTGCGCCCGGTGCCCGCGGTGAAGGAGGAGCCGCCGGACCCCGAGGTGCCGGTGCCGGTTCCCCAACGGGTCACCATGAACTGTGTGGCTGCACGTGCCCGGGGAAGGCCGCGGAAGAGCAAAGAGGAGCCGCCCACCCCGCTGCCCGTCCCCCTGCCTGTCCCCCCACCCATCCCCTCACCAGCCCCCCCATCCATCCCCCCATCCATCCCCCCATCCATCCCCCCGTCCATCCCCCCCAAATCGCCGCCCATCAATGGGGCTCTGGAGGAGCCGCTGACGCTGGGGCAGAGCCAGCACGACCTCAGCCAGTCTGCCTTCCTGTCGTGGCTCAGCCAGACGCAGCCCTCGCTGCTCACCAACTCAGTGCTCACCCCGGACAGCAGCCCTGGAATGGGGGATGTGGGGCTGCCACCCCTCGAAGCCTCGTCTGACCCCACGGAGGAGGAGAGCAGCACAGAGACTGCGGATACGCAGGGGCCGTGGTTCAGCCCTCTGCCCCGCGATGACCGAGTCCCCCACACTCCCTCCTCAGCTGAGCCCCCACCTCCCCACAGGGATCAACCCCACAGGGATCAGCCCAAGGCCTCGGCCAGGCAGGTGGGTGCTGCGGTGCACGGGGGGGGGCTCTGAAGAGTGATGGGTGGGGGTCCCCTACTCACCGTGCTCCATCCCTACAGCTGAATGGGCTTCCAGCAGATGACCCCACCTCCCCTCTGCTCGCCTCCACCCCGGTCCCTGCCGGTGCCAGGGCCCCCCCCGCCTGTCCCCGTAGCCGGAACAGCCTGGAGAAGCTGCAGGACCCCCCAGGGCAACCCAAACGCCGGGGGAGACCCCCTACCAAGTTCTTCAAGCAGATGGAGCAGAAGTACCTGACGCAGCTGACGGAGCAGCCGGTTCCCCCCGGTGAGAGCATCGCCCTGGGTGGAGGAGGGGGGGATGGAGGGGGGGTTGGGCAGCTCTATGGGACCAATGTTCGCACGGTGCTGCCTTGCAGAGATGCGGAGCGGGTGGTGGTGGCTGCAGGACCCCGAGCAGCTGGAGGCGGTGGCACGAGCTCTGCACCCACGGGGCATCCGGGAGAAAGCTCTGCACAAACACCTGACCAAGCACAGGGAATACCTGCGGGAGGTCTGCCTGCGTGCTGCTACAGGTACGGGCTGGGTGCGGGGTGTGGGCTGTGGGGATGGCTCTGTGTCCCCCCCCCTGCTGACCCCTCTTTGTGCCCCCAGACCCCATCTTCCACCCCCGCCCCGAGACAGCCGCCGTCACCGCCGCATCTCAGGAAGCGTTGGCCCAATGGTCGGTGATGGAGAGGGCGTACGAGGCTGACCTGTCGGTGCTGCAGTGGGTGGAGGAGCTGGAGCAGCGTGTGCTGATGGCTGACCTGCAGATCAGGGTAAGGGGGGCGTTCCAGGGGAGGGTGGGGGTCTCTGGGTATGATGGGCGCCCTTGGGTAGGGTGGGGGTCCCCGGGTAAGGTGAGGGCCCTTGGGTAGGGTGGGGGTCTCTGGGTATGATGGGGGGCCCTTGGGTAGAGTGGGGTTCCTCAGGTAGGTGGGGGACCCTGGGTAATGTGTGGCCCCTCAGGTAGGCCAGGGGTCCCCGGATAGAATGGGAATCCTTGGATAGGTGGGGGGGTCCTTGGGTAGGTTGGGGGTCCCTGTGCACAAGCGGAGGGTTCCAGCCCCACAGGAGGGTCTCAGCCCCACAGGAGGGTCCCAGCCCTGAGCTCTGCTGTCCCATAGGGATGGACGTGCCCCAGCCCCGACTCCACGCGCACCGACCTGCGGTACTGCGAGCACAAAGTGGAGCCTCTGGAGGACATCACGGTGCGCAGCCGGCGGGACGGGCTCCCCCCACGCCGTGAGGACACCAACCCTTTGGACCTGGCAGTGCTGCGGCTGGCGGCGTTGGAGCAGAACGTGGAGCGGCGCTACCTGAAGGAACCGCTGTGGGCAGCGCACGAGGTGGTGCTGGAGAAGGCGGTGCTGAGCGGCCCCGAGGAGCTGAGCCCGACAGAGATGTGAGTCCCCTCCCCACCTTTATACGCCTGTGGGACCCCCCCGGTGCTGTGCTGAGCTGTGTGTGTGTCTCCTTCAATCCCCCCCTTTTGCAGTGCCTATGAAATCACCCCCCGCGTGCGGACGTGGCGGCAGACGTTGGAGCGGTGCCGCAGTGCAGCGCAGGTGTCGCTGTGCATCCACCAGCTGGAGCGCTCCATCGCATGGGAGAAGTCCGTCAACAAAGTGGTGAGAGTGCATTGCAAGCATGAAAAAGGGGGGGGGGGGACAAGGACCACAAGGACCACAGGGACCACAGGGACCACAAGGACCACCATTCTAAGCCCCTCGACCCCCCCCCTTTTCCAGACGTGCCTGGTGTGCCGCCGTGGGGATGATGATGAGAACCTGCTGCTGTGTGATGGCTGCGACCGCGGCTGCCACCTCTATTGCCACCGCCCGCGTATGGCTGCCGTGCCCGAGGGCGACTGGTTCTGCTCCGTCTGCGTCTCACGGGTATTTTGGGGGGGGGGGGTCCGGGCTTTGCGGTGCCCCCCATTGGGGCTGTGAGCTGTTGGTGACCCCAGTTTGTGTCCAACCCCCCTTTAGGCACAGCAGTACCCAGAGCCCCTCACCCCGCGGAGGGGGAAGAAGCGGAAGCGGGGCCGTGTGCCGGGGGGGGGCCCAGCAGAGGAGAACGGCAGCCCCCCCCGACGCAGGGTGGCATCGCGGCGACCCGATGGGGCATCCCCAGCCAAACAACGGCGTTCAGCCCCCCCCCGGGGCCCACCCGGCGACCTGACCTTCTGCGAGTGAGTGTGGCAGGGCCAACACAGGGAGGGGGGGGGGGCATCCCTAGAGCCCCCCCCAACACCCAGCGCTTGTGTTCCCCCCCCCCCAAAGGATCATCTTGATGGAGATGGAGGCACATGAGGATGCCTGGCCCTTCCTGGAGCCTGTCAACCCCCGCCTGGTGCCCGGCTACCGCCGCATCATCAAACACCCCATGGACTTTGGCACCATGCGCGTGCGGCTGCTGCGGGGCGGGTGAGCATCCCCACTATATCCCCCCCCCCCCCCCATCTTTCCCCTGTCTGCACCCCAGTCTTTCTCCTCTGCATCCCCTCCATCCTCCCCCTATATACCCCCCCAACCTCTCTATCCCACCATCTCCCCTATATACCCCCCCCAATATCTCTCTCCTATATCTCCCCCCAATGTTTCTCCCCTATTATACTCCCCCCCCAACACCTCTCCCCTCTTATATACCCCCCCCCAACATCTCTCCCCTATTACACAACCCCCCCATCTTTCCCTTTACCTTCCCCTCCATACCCCTCCATATACCCCCCCACATCTCTCCCCTATTATATACCCCCCTAACATCTCTCCCCTCCTATTTACCCCCCCAACTCTCCCCTTACCTTCCCCTCCATACCTCTCCATATCCCCCCCCGCATCTCTCCCCTATTATATACCCCCCCCAACATCTCTCCCCTATTATATGCCCCCCCCAACATCTCTCCCCTCTTATTTAACCTCCCCCCATCTCTCCCCTTACCTTTCCCTCCATACCCCTCCATATCCCCCCCCAAAATCTCTCCCCTATTACACAACCCCCCCATCTCTCCCCTTACCTTCCCCTCTATACCCCTCCAACATCTCTCCCCCATTATATACCCCCCACCCCACCATCTCTCCCCTATTATATGACTCCCCACCATCTCTCCCCTCTTATTTAACCCCCCCCCCATTATCTCTCCCCTTCCCATCCCCTCCCCACCCCGCTCACTGTCGCCCCCTGCAGGTACACGAGCGCAGCGCAGTTTCGTGCTGACGCCACTTTAGTGTTCGACAACTGCCGGACCTTCAATGAGGACGACTCAGCCGTGGGCCGCGCCGGGCACAACATGAGGCGCTTCTTCCAGAGCCGATGGGACGAATTCTACCAGGGACCCCCCCAGCACTGATGCTACCTGCTGACCCCCCCCCTTTACACACACACACACACACACCCCCTCCCCATACCCAGGGCCCCCCCCCCCATCCCCTCCCCATCCATCCCCTTTATACCCCCCCCCCCCATCACACCCACAGAGCTGTGTAAGCCAAAAAGAAACAAAAAAAAGACAAAAAAAATCAAATACCACAAAACCCAACAAAAAAAAAAGGCTTTTTTTTTTTTTTATTTTGTTTTTTGTTTTGGGTTTTCTTTTGGTTTTTTCTTTTAGATGGAACAGAACCCCCCCCCCCCAATCCCCCTCCTCATACCTCCAACCAACAAGGAAAGCAAATAAACCCCCCCCCCCTTCCCCTCCCTGCTGGGTATATTTAATAATAGCAATAGTTCGTAGTGAATGTCTCCATGCATTAAGGCCAGTAAAGTGGACTTAGCACCCCCCCCCCTTCTCAGCGCCCCCCCCCCCCTCCCACCCCCTGCAGACACTTTAATGGAGGGCCCTCCCCCCCCTCCCCGGTGCGTCCCTTCTGCTGTAGGACCCCCCCCCTCCTCCCCCCAACCTTAATTGCACCGGGGTGGGTGCTACCGCCCCCCCCCCCGCCCCCCCCCGCCCCCCCCCTTACCCACCCACCTGGCTCCAGGGACCAAGGGGGTGTGTGAGTGGGGGGGGGGGGGGGCAGCCCTTCTCCTCACCTCTACTTCTCAGGAAGACCCCCCACCCCCCCCATGGGACCCCTCAGGGACGCTACTGTACCCCCACGGGGGGGAAAGGGGGGGAGGGGAGGGGGGGGACACCTTCCTTCCCCACCCCCACCCCCCCCCCGGGACTTGAAGCCTCAGGCAGGAGCTGCCCCCCCCCTCCACCACGCTGGGAGGGGGGGGGGGGGGGGGTGCAGCACCAGGTGGGATTTGGGACCCCCCCCCCCCCACCTCCCTTGATATCCCGGGGTCATAAAGTGCCCCCTCCCCCTCCCCCCCCGCCGGTCAGGATATACGGGTACTGCTCTGGGGGTCGGCAGCCGGCATGGAGGGGGGGGGTGGTGGCTGTGGGGGGGTCCCTGACCCAACAGAGCACTGAAAACAACTCACCTACCTGGGAGGGGGAGGGAGGAAGGGGGGGGGCTGTTGGGGGGGGCGGAGCCAGACCAAGCCACGCCCCCTCCCCCAATTCCCCCCCCTCCAATCCAACCCCTCCCGTCTTAAAAGTAGCCTTTTATTTTCTATCAGAGAAAAAACAACCCAACAGAACCGAAACCTCAGAAAAGTCGGATTTTTTTTTGGTTATTTTTGGGTTATTTTTGGTTGTTTGTTTTTTTTTTCGCTTTTGAGATAAAAAAAAGAAAAAAAAAAGAAAAAAAAAAAACAACAACACCCCCCCCCTTCACACTCCCCCCCCCCCTTTAAAGCGGTGGGAATTAGAGGCTGTTTGAACTGACTTTGTACAATGCGGATATATTTATATTTTATTGAAGGACGGCGCCCCCCCCCCTTATTAACCCCCCCCTCTGGGAACCTCCCCCATGAACCACCCCATGAGACCCCCCCCATCAACCCCTCCATCACCCCTTCCCTATGAGCCCCCCCCATCAACCCCTCCA